>NW_022738561.1:390304-392926 GCF_011630105.1 Anneissia japonica
CACTACTGCTAGTCTTTGGTAATCTATTTATATGACAACACTTGCAATAAAAAAATTGAATATACTGTAAACAAGAGGATTTATACAGGCCTAGCATTTTATATACTGTTACTGCATTAAATGGCCCTGCATCAAAAGTAGATTCGAAAAATTTGACACTAATTAATAGGCCCTAATCACGAAGGGGAAACTCATTCTCGATCTAGGCCTAGATTCTGTACCATGAGAGTGACGAAGTCTATGTAAAGTTTTGTGCATTCAAAGTGTATGAATATTTTGGTTGGATAAGATAATCTAGGCATCTTAGACTAAACTTGGGATGTGGGGATTGAGAACTTCCGACTTGGTAAGACCGTGTTTATGACTGATATATGCCACCCAGATCTATGTCACTAGAGCAGGGCCGCCGCCAAAAGAAGAATCCAAGCAAGGCAAGGCATGCTTGCTTAGATTCTTCACCAGCGAAGAATTTAAAAGCAAGGCCTAGAGGCAGATTTCCTACTAGAGGCATATGCCAAGAATTTGGTACAGAAATCAGTCCTTGTTTGATAATGGTTATATACAGGCCTAGCTAAATAAAACTCTTTACTATAAAGTGGAACCATACGCCTATTTAACGATGACAGTAAAGTCAAACAATATCATACTTTTGATGTTCTAATTTCCCAGTACATCGTTCTCCTTCCACCGCTCGTTGTGGGTGATATGCAATGCCATGCAAGTCTCCAAAAAATGACATCATGCACATTCTGGCACTTCACTGGGTGATGGTGACGTAATGCCATTTACCGTACCGTTACTTTAGCAAAACGAAGTAGAAATACGGTACCGTATCTCTAGCCACAGCGTTGTGTTAAAAGGTTGAAGATTGTTATTTAGGTCTTTGGAAAAGTGGTCTCGAATTAGAGGGGTCTCGGAATTAGAGGGGTCTCGAATTGGAGGAGGGTACACTGTACTTTAAATTTCATACATTTATGATTTATGAATATTAAACATATATATAATAGGCCTAGGCCTAAGTTAAATTTTAAAAGAAATAACATCAGATGTTTATGAACTGGTTGTGTAAAGATGCAGGCTTGATTATCTGATTTGGTGGAGCTAGGCTAGGTCCTTAGTTAATGCTTGCCACCACTCACCCCTCCACGTATTTGCTAAATAATAAAGCCGGTTTTCCACTAGGCTAGGACTATGCCAAGGCGAATTTGTTCCCGCAAACCGAAAGCGTTCGACCGTGAGTGGCGTTAGGGCCAGGTCTAGGACCTTAAGCCTAGGCCTAACCAAAAAAAGTCGGAACTCCCTGCTAACCCTAACTTACCCATACATACATTTTACACTAGGCTTACCTTCGAAGTAAAAGTATAAAATCAGGCACATGGAGTACTATACCACCCTAAGCAGCACTTCAAATTCAAGAGAAAGAGGCATTGTAAAAACAGGTTGGTAAACAAAACACAATTCTTGCAAAGTTGCAGGATTTGCATAGCGCCGCCTATGGGCTGTTACTCTAAACAACCCCATAAAAAATAAACAAATTTAACTAAATTATTTTATTAAATCCCTCTCACACAGTGAAACACTGAACACTTTTTTAAAGATAAAATTGTATAATTCCTTGTTGTTATAATCGCGGCGAATGGTAGCTGTCGGTAAACCATTATTAACCCTGGAATTATTAATTAATTCAAGTCATATGACGTCTTTCTGCCCTCCCATATTTTTTTTTTAGTAGTGGTAATGGCGATTTCAATTATGAAGAATAATAATAATAATAATAATAATAATAATAATAATAATAATAATAATAATAATAATAATAATAATAATAATAATAATAATATTAATAATAATAATAATAAGAATAAGAATAAGAATAATAATAATAATAATATTAATAATAATAATAAGAAGAATAATAATAATAATAATAATAATAATAATAATAATAATAATAATAACAATAACAATAACAATAACAATAACTAAAAACAAAAATATCAAGCAGTGACAGGAAGTAAGTAATTAATTTACATATCAATAGGGCCTACTGTGTGGAGCCATAGTGGAGCTAAGCAATAATTAGCCCTTCTTAGCAGATTAACTAGATAAACAGTTTGGCTTTGACTGAATCAGTTTGTTTGTTAAGTGTACGTTTCAGTTCTTTGATCCAAAGCATTTCTTTAATTAAGCAATCAAACTTGGATTTGCACTTAGATAAAACCTTGAAATAATTAACACTTTCAGTAGCACTAATATCATGATCTTTTAAATGTTGTCCTATGTTACCTTTACTGTGCTCATCAATGCGTTGATAAAGGTGTCGACAAGTGTTGCGACATAGCTTGCATCGCACAAGCCACATTGAAATTTATAAATAAACAAAACGCATTGTTCATTAACAATCTTAGGTTTACTTTCTTTCGATTTCAAGATTTCACCTATCTTCCTGCTAGTGAATACGGGCATAATTTCATTATTAATCTTACAGCTAAGCTGTTTAAGTTGTTTAGATATGGTGTTGGAACAAGTTTCATCTTTAAATGGTAGAACAATTCTGATGTGTTGCTCGATAGCTTCTTGACTAGTGCAAATCCAAGTTTGATTGCTTAATTAAAGAAATGC
>NW_022738561.1:393264-451833 GCF_011630105.1 Anneissia japonica
CCTTTAGCCCCCCCCCCCATTCAAGACTTCTAGATACGCCACTGTATCTGTCACAGGCGATCCATGCCTTTTGCATGAATCAAGCATCTTATTCAACTCGTACAGGATATTGTCAAGAACGTTTTAGGCACGAATGACGATAATGATAATGACGTATTCGTATTTGTTATCGTTTTCGTAAGGTTGTGAAATCGCCCTACATAGAAACACGGACAGGAGGACGCGTCATTTTGCCAGTGGTATTGCAATCGTTTTTTTAACCCATGTATCAACACGCCGCGTAGATATAAATGGTGGCGATTATCTATTTAGACTAAGCTTAATCTTATAACCAAGTGACCAATCCAGCTTTATATTTCGGATAAAGAGTCACAATATGACTTATAATTCTTTTTATTAATTGTTTTAGGTTAGGGGAAATTTTATTGCCAGTAATTCTGGTGATGATGACGCCACACCCATAAATCTAATAATGTTTCAAGCTTAAATTTGTGTTACAATTAAATAGAAACCTATTAATTTAAAGATAAAATTGTATAATTCCTTGTTGTTATAATCGCGGCGAATGGTAGCTGTCGGTAAACCATTATTAACCCTGGAATTATAAATTAATTCAAGTCATATGACGTCTTTCTACCCTCCCATATTTTTTATATTACATTTGTGTCACAATTAAAAAGAAACCTATTAATTCGTCATTTTTGACTCAATTTGTAAAATAAAAACAATTAAAAAAAGTAATTTAAGTTCTATTTCCGGGCATCCAGAGAGGTACAAAGATGTGCACATCCAACCATTGTGACGTTGACGTGGTCCAACCATTGTGACGTTGACGTGGTCCGGACTCTCTTTCCAGCAACCCCTTCCTTAAATTCTGGATAATACGCCACTGAATCCATGCTTAAAATGTCTGTTCAAAAAACTAGTGCTTTTCCCTTATATTGTTTTCTGTTTTATTAGGCCTAAACTTTTAATATAATTATGCTTTACATGTGAACCACATGGACGATCTGGGCCACCTCTCACAAATCATCCAGGCTCGGACTGTGTGGTTTATAAGTTTTGCACCTCCCGGCATCAAATAGAATAGACATAGGTCTTCGATTGGACCTTCGGGACTCAGGGGAGGGGTGTCTACGGGAGGGGGAGCAACTCGATTCTACCTGGGAGAATTAAGCAAATCATTTTGTCGAGGAGCTCTACTTACCGCCGAGAGAGTGGTGTCTATAAAACGAAGACCGAATACCGGAGACCCCAAAAAACGAAGACCACTATTTTTTCTCTTTTATTTTATTGATAATACACCAGGCTGTCACAAAATCAAAATTACGAGATTATTTGGACGTCTTTTGTTAAAATTTTCAATGGTCTTCATTTTATAGACACCCTCTACAAAACCTCGAAATGATTTCGTTCCCTCGAAATATTATTTCGTTCCCTCGAAATAGTTTAATATTTTCTTTAACCATGTTCCTTTAGGGTCTCCGTAACAATCTAACAATTATAGTATAATATAAATTAAAAAGTGGCTATAGAGGGCTCTAAACTCTTTCATGCGTTTACATAAAGATATGCGTTTCTTGGCGCGTTAACTCAATCGGTAAATGCGTTTCTCTGGGGCACAATTAGATCTCATCTATGCGACTGCGCCGTCTCGATCGACGTCTCTCTGGTGGGAAACGACGATAGAGACTCGATCTGTTTTATTTGTGTGTGAAAATGGCCGTTCAGTTGAGTTCTCCTCAGTCTGGAGCTCAACTTCGATCTTTAGAAAAAGTTCTCGACGATGCCCATAGGTCTGGCCGATTGAATTTGAGTAGTAGAAAAATAAGGGACTTTCCTAAAGTTGCTGATAAATATGACTTAAGAGACACGGTCGATGTCGGTAAGTTTTTCAACCACGTACAGTCACTTCGCTGATGATTGTGGGGACTACACAGAAACATGACACTCAGTGGCCTAGCCTACTTCTTGAAATGCGGAAGTCAGAGCCATGTTATTTTTTGAACTGAAGTTTAGACCCCAAAGAATAATATACCTACTACGGGATTATTATTCTCACAACATTTTATACCGTTTCACTTCTGTAGAATTTAGATTAGATTCAAAATATTCAGTTTATGAATTGTTGACTGGGTATGATGACCATGGCCTAAACTAACCTATCATAACAACACACTCAACAGTGGCCCTAGGCCTACTTTGTAGTCGGCCTGTTTTTAGTATTTCGCCCTCTTAGGATCAAATCATGTGGGCTAGCATTGGCTTAGATAATTATTTGGTTTGGTAACCAATCATTGAACCTCCATTTGAATTTTTTATTAACGTAGTTTAATATAAAAACTTATTAATTACAATAAAAAGTATAATTATTTTATTTATTTATAATTTTCATTCTCATTAATATATTGATATGGATAATCATATTTTTATTAGGCCCAAAAATCTTGTCAATATCTGCCAACTGTGTGAAATTGCCTGGTTCTATTTTTAATTTTTAAATCTGAGAGGTGTCATCTGAATATTTTTTTTAAGCAGTATTATTCGATGATTGTCTATAGGCCAGTTTGCTCAGTCTTGTGTGGGCCAATTTTCATGGCTGTTTTGGTATGTATAACTGGAAAAATTAAGCTGTCATTTACAAGCAAAACATTGGAAGTTAGATTGGTATTGTCAGAACGCCCATTTCTTCAGAGACGCTGACTCAAACTGACAGACATCAACTAATGGAAAAAATAGGCAACAGTTTGAGATTTCGGGCAAACAAGATTGATACTACACTTGGTTCTTTATCGTAGACATTTATTCCTTGAGTATACAGCCATAGATTTGTTAATACAAATTGTTCATTTGGATGTGCTGCCCCATCAATCAATGCAGTATCTTGTAAACATCATTTTTCAGTCAGTAATTCACAATTTATGCTTTGTCTAAAAATAAGGAGCCATGTCTTAACTCTGGTACTAAGATTACAGGTAAATGGTCCCATCACTTATTGACACAGATTAATTGTACAATTATCAGTTTCTTAAAATCCAGAGCATGAAACTACAGTAGTTCTTATTCAGTTCGAATTTATCGTTTTATCAGCCTTAATTATGCCCTATTCACTGAAACTTTGGTGCTTCGTCCCTATGGGTTGGGAGGGGGTTTCACCTTTTCTGTGCCTCAGTTGGTTTGAGAATTGTTTAACCTAAGCCACCCTGGGTTCAGACTTGACTTAGTGTTAGTAGACATACTACTACATAGTAGTCTAGTTCTTAATAGACCCTAAACATGATTTAAAGCATTAAACTACTATTCTTTGTAAATAAAGTTAAGTAATCTTGAGGACCATGACAGGAAAGATAAGAGAATTAATTAGCATTACCCTCAACATTAGTACGATTTTTTTATATTGTGCAACCAAAGCATGAAACAGCCTTCCAAATGAAATTAAAACAATATTTAATGAACTTTCTATACAGTCGTGTAAAAATCATTGAAACGATATAATTTAACACTATTTAATCACTCTTTTTCAGACAAAATATTGAATCAAAATTTAACAGATATTTCTTTTTGCCTTTTCCTTTTCAATTTTGTTTAAATTTAGTAAGTTTTAAGTAAAGTAGTTTTCGATATAGTAGTTTTATATTTATGTACATATTGTTTTTACTCATTAGTTGCTTTTCTTTTATTCTTTTTACCTGTGATACCAGTCCTGCGTCACTGAAAGTGTAATCACACAAAAGACAGATTAAAGTAAATAAATCTGCAGATAGTTTTGATTGAATAACCATGGAGGTATATAAAATTGAATTTTATACCTCATGGAATAATCATCAGTGATGCATTATCATAAATTTGTAATGGTTTGTCTTTGGAAATAATGTATATTTTTTATCTTATCATTTTTGTTTTAGGCTAGATATTTAAGATGAAAACAGAAAAAAAAAATGCCAAAAAAACGAGCTCAGTGTATTGATGATGAAGATTAAATTAAACAGATTTATTCAAACAAATAAAGAAACCCTAATAGTTTATATTAGAAACAAATATACATAAATCTAACTAAGTTAAATTTCATTCTCTACCAATTTCCTCCATATATTAAAATAGCAACATGACTGAGGCTATGTATTTTGTAATTTACACTGACGAATCTAACGACGTCCAAATCCGAATTAAATTTCAGGTTACTAAAAAGAATCACCTGCAGAAACATGCTTTGAGTTTTGTCTGGTGGAAATTGGAAGGTTTAACTTTCATTTTATTTAACATTTACTGGCGTGTCATTTTAATCAATTTATTATAATTTCCATGTATGACAGTTTGTTTGCATGGTATCTGGTAGGCCTATGCTGCTTGTTATTTCTTATTACGAATGTTTACATAAACTGATCGTCTGGTTTTAGAAGTTGATTTTTTTTGTTTGGACCGAATAATACGTTCGGAATTAGGAAATTCCGATTTTCAGAATACATGTATTATTTTTAAGTAGTATAATAACTATGTTTTAAACAACGAAATCGCTGAAGAAATATCGTTTTAGTGTTCTCTTTTGCGTGGGAACTATACTTTCAGGGTGTCATGTGCAGGCAATACCTGAGTGTTTGCTTCAGAACTGCCCATGCATGTCCATGCGCATGCCCAGAACGATTTATCTATCTGGGATTTTCCACATGAACTTGACAGTGTCTGTAAAATGTGTTCAGCACATGTGGTGAAAATAGGGTCGCTTAGCGAGGCGATATCTTCGCTGCTCGAGATGGTAGTTATTTACGAAGAGCCAAGAGCCTAGCCTTAGCCTAGACGAAGATTAAATTTGTTTACAGTACATAAAAATTTGCTTTCGCCATTTTGGTGAACGATGCAAATTTTTTCTTCGCCTAAACAGTATTTCAATCCGCCATTGGCGAATGGCTAGCGTAAGCTTAACCTTAATGCTCGTGTTTCGCAAGTTGTTTACGTCACATTAAAACTAAAGCATTCCCTCAGTTGTGTACCGCAGCGCAGTACTTTTTACATAAAAAATTACAGCATCCCTACAGTTCTGTACCGCAGTGCTCCGATCTACAAAAGACTGCGAAATAATCTGTTTGATTGGCCCAGTACTGATGAGCCGATAGGTATTTTCATGGTGTGCAGTAGTGCTGCCAGCTGTCCTAGTAACGGAGTACCCATTGCATTAAATACTGAATAGTTTCTTCCTTTATTCAAATTCTTCACACTTCAAAAAAACAATTACATTGGAAATTATAATTAGGTATCGTGGAAGGAAAATTGGGTAGTGTGAATCAGCAATGAATCCGGGATGTTTTAAAAATAGATCATGTAAAAATACAAGTATAGCCCTGTGTCTGGTCGAGGCATGATATAGGCTACAGGCCTAATAATTTTGCCTGGGCCTCTATTTCAAATTCTTAGATCTCCCACTGCCAATAACACAAGTGACAGCAAACACTTTACAGAAATACGTTAGACAGACAATTTTTATATGAAACTATAGTTATTATTCACAGATACTGTAGTTAGATATTCTAAAGATAAACTATCGAAGAATGTGATGATTTTGGGATATTAGCTTTTGTTAAATTAAATTTTACGCTATTTTATGCATACTACAGTACTGGGAAGAAAAGTGTGTTTTCAACACCATGGCCTTTAACACCCGAGGGCGAAACAACCCACATCCATTCTAATAAAAGGCTATAAATGGTTTATGAGGTTGTGTTAAGATAGCAAAACTGAAGTAGGATCAAGTCAGCGCCACCAAGTAACACCTCAAATTTACATAAACCCATCGTAACAATATCCACAGCCTATTTTGTTAGTTATAGGCTTAATCCACCTACTTCAATCTATAATAATATTTATTTCATGCCCAACTATATATGTTGCATTTTCATGCTCAAGAGGGTACTGTCTGTACTCCAATGTATAAAAAAGGACTGTTTATAGGTGGACACTCATGCAAAACATTATCTATAAAGAGGTCCTTTAGAAAAATGGTTGACAAGGTAACTGTAACATCCTCAATGATTGCCTCCTCAACTTCCCATAACATTCAACTATAGGCCTATGCCTAGCGACCTTTCCACACTCATTTAATACTGTGGGGAGACACGGGTACCTGTACATGCTAGTAATAATAATATCTTTCGATGAAAATGTTTAATTTTTTTCTGTATACATTGGAACATCACATTCTGTAAAAACAAAAATGAATTGGGCGTTTTCAAGTTGGCCTGAAACAGTATTGCAATTTTTCTTTATCTGTAATATGAATATTTTCATTTTTTTTCAAGTACTACTGTAGATACATTTGATACAACCATGTTCACTAAGCTAGGTTAGGTAAAAAATAATTTTAAAATTTTGTTTAATCATTCTGCTTTCCAAGATGGAGATATTTTAATAATTTCAAAGCATGTATAATGAGAAAGGAAGTGAACATTTCAATTCATCCTGTTGCCCTACAGTAATTCATTTAAATGCTTTATTATTATGCTAATCCTATTTTGTTTCATCAATTAATATACCTACACAACAATCACTAGAATTAGCAAGCTCAATTCATAGTATGGAGAATGCCTGTTTGTCCCAATCGATGTGAAGCTTCATTTAGTTTTAGAATTTTAATGAGCATTTGGCTCCAAGGAACAATCTGCAGATTGCAGTCTAATTGAAAAGGTATGGATTGTGTATCTGTAAAGGATGGAAAAAGCCCACGTAATAATATGGAAGAATAACATTGTTTAAAAAATGTGCCGGGGATGTTACACGCACATTTTTTACGGTTGTAGAGAACATAAATAGCATTTTCAGCGCTTTAATAGGTTCTTTGATCCATTAAAAAGCGCTATTTATTTTTTTAACAAACGCCATTATCACTCTTTCGACCCACAGCTTGAATCATCATTAATTAATTCAAGTGTGCATGCATAATTCCATACCTGTTGAAAAATGTATACATCCAGGGGTTGGATTTCTCACAGCATCCTTTAGCTATTGCCGTGGAAATGACCTTCCATTGCTTATGTAGACCCCTGCTCGATTTCCTGTTCATCGTAAACCAGCATTTAACAGTTTAACACCTTATTGAATGAAACTACAGTACGCCAAAGTGGCTTAAATGAACAAAATATTCCTTAATTATTTTTTATGCTTAAATTAAATTTCTACAAATTCCTACGAAAGATGGTATACTATAATAGCCAATACTTATTTTTTAAAACATCGTCATGGGGGTGGGGGGGGCGGAAACAAAATTAAAATAGTTTCGCCAAAGACATCCAGATGGAGGAGAAAATAAAAATAAAATTTTATTGGTAAATGTAACAGTGTAGTAATGGGATAAAATTTATATAATTAGGAAGAATTTTACATACAAGATTTCAAGACAGTGGTAGGCATAATAAAAATTAAGAAAATCTTTTTTTTTTTGTGAAATTTCCATTTTTTCGTGGTGGTGGGTGCGGTGCGCTAACGGGCCAAAAATATAATTGTATTTTTATTCTAAATCATTATTGGCTTGCGGCGGGTTTGCTAAACAATGTATAAAAAATGTCTCGCCATAAAACAATAATTTTACTTGAACCAATGCTCATATTATTTCTTTGTCTTCAACTGTTTTCCAAGGATTTGGCTCAGGCTGCCAGTGGATCTCATGAATGAACATATTTTTAACTTATCCATTTTTAAATAATCTAAAACTACATTTTAAAAGTTTTATCCTCTTGTAATAATCTTATATTGCTTGTTATTTCTACCATTTTGTTGTTAATTAATTTTAAAATATATTTTTATGTATTTATGCACTCTAAATAAGTAATTATCCTTCGTAACTTTTAAATAAAATTGTTAACAAAACTTGAGGTGGTTTATTTATATTTTTATACTGTATGCTTCAGGAGAGCCCTTTGACAGTAACATTGTGTTGCTTTTGTTTAATTCAGCCAGTCTGCCATAATTTATTTATTTTTTTTTTGACTGGTGAAATAAATGATGATATGATAACACTATAGGCATGGAAATTGTAGACAAAGATTGCAACTCGCCCACGACCAAAAGTCAAGACCTTTTGCTAAAAGATAATAACGACCAGCCAGCTATTGTGGGAATAATTTGTCAATAAGCATTTTACTTGTCATAGATTTTATGGTATTTCAATTATGTACATAATTTATTTACAATATTGGTAGTCGCAAATAATTATAATCCACCATGTTATTAAAATATATATTGCGGTAGTATCATTTTATGGAAATTCAACCCCTGACACTGTGAGTTCTTCCTTATTCAAATCATGGCTGAGCCTGCGATTACTACATTTTTAATAGATCTTGAATTTATTAATTCATATTTAAAGTAATTTTTATTGGAAATTACAGGTAGTTATCAAAATTGGTTATAGTGGCAATGGATTACATATTGTAGGCTAACTCTAATCTTGCAGTGTGTACTTCTTTTTTGTGATTTTTAGCTTTTGAATAAATAATTTAATAAAAGTAATGAATTTTTATAAGGCTAATATCATGTAATAATATTTAATTGTTTTGATATTATGGAAAGTAATTCATAAAAATCTATTTATATACTTTATGAAAGCAACTGGTTGCAGGATGATTTCACTTACTTAAGTGCTACCATTTTCAGTATCTGCATATTTACATTTTAGAAATTTCATTACGCGCGGACAGTAATAGATACCGTAGTGTCTTGTTATTAATCATGGTATTACTGTACCATTGCTATGTCATCACACCCTGACCATTCTCAACCAGTCATGCTTAGATGCCCTAGCTTGCACTGTTGGATATGATGAAGTACAGTATTTCATTACAGTGCTAAATTTGTAACCCTTCGAATTGAAATTATTTGATACCGCTTTTTTTAAACTTCCAACTCCAAATAACAATCTTCATTAACACAAGCTAACCTTCAAATTGGAGACAACCCTGAGACCACCCCCCTCCGCCCACATTTTCAGGACTCAAAGATGGTTTCGAACTGTAATTTAAAAAAAATATAAACTGTGGTCTCTTTTCATCATCAGCGATGCCAACATCAGGTCTACTACTACTTAGATACAAAACAAAATATTCAACAACAAATGGTGTATTTCAACTTTGACCTAGAAACTAGTTGGTAAACTTTGTTTCCAAAAGGAAATTACATTTTTTACATGACACCTATAAATCTTTATAAATTAGACTAAGTATACAGAGATAGCATTTAGTATGCAGATAATATCATTCAGCTTCCTGGTATGACATCATCATTATGTTTATCTCTTCTTGTCTGAGGTTGAATGTCAAGTGTTACCAGCCATTTATGTTGCTAGCTCATCTTACACATCCATGTCATTCAAAAACATACTGTAGTTTGTGGCATACAGTAGTTATGCTTTTTTTGGCATAATTAGGATCCATGTGGCATTAAGCTCTATGCATATTTTCATGAAAACATAGTGTAATCTAGCATAATTTAGAATTACTGTAAATTTTGTTACATATAGAAAATTAAATTGTAAAAAATGTCTTGTGAGTGCCATTTAGAGGTGTCTATTCTTCAAATTTTCTCACCCCAACTAAAAAAACAATTAGGTAAAGAGGTGTGGCAGCGAATGTGTTAAATCCATTTTTATAGTGCATAACCAACTGCTGTGTATCTGAGTACCAAAATGTTCATCAAGTCCACAGCAGTCCTGTATTTATCTACTATTTGAGGCGTAGCATTCTGTAGCATAATTTTACTCATAGCCAATGGCATAATTTCATTTGTCACAGTGACCATGCTGTTTAAACACTGTCTGCAGTAACAGCTCCACCATGGAAAGAGAAACTAACCTTTGTCAGATAATAGCCTCATTCGTATACCACATTGGACCGAAACTGGAAATATATTACCTTTTGATTTTATTTAATAATTTGTTCTAAATCCCAGAATAGCTTAAAGTGGCCCAAAATTGTCCAGTTTGTCTTGGCTTGCACCTCCACCTGGGCTTTAACCCACTGGCCTGTGCTGTAAAATGATAGGACACCTCCCTATAGTATTGGAAAGCTTTGTTTTTACTTTTGTGTTATTTTTTTATGATTATTGCGCAATAAAATTGGGACAAGTAAAATTGTCTTCAGGACAAGTGCATTTTTCCAAGGTACTTGTCCGGGGACAAGTGAAAATCTATGAAATTCCCTCATGCCTGCTCCCCTTTCCCTCTCCACTAATTTTCCTCTCCTATTCATTAAAAAAATTATTTACAGTATACTCTTGGTTTCAACTATATCTAAATAATCCATTCTTGGCTATGGTGTACCTCTTCCTCTTAATACTATTTCAACTTGCTTCCCTCAAGTAAAAATATCAAGTTTCTCTTACTGTTATCAACAGAAAATGTGCTTACATGCAAGGATTCTGAAATCACTGTAGGATAGAAGTTGTCAACACATGTCCAGTTGGTAGTCTTATGAATGGCTTATTTTTTATGAATCATTGGAAATGCAAATGATTTTCTTTCTACATAGGCCTATACTTTTCCTTTAGTAGTTAATTGTTGATAGTGCCTTGCATCTCCAGGTAAAAACACTATTTTTGTTGCAGTGTGTGAAAACAGAGCTTTAGGTTTTGACCTTTACTAATACTACTACTACAACTACTACTACTTCTACTACTACTACTACTATATCGTATTCAGAGTTTTCTGCAGATGTCATTCAAAATAAACCATCATACTTTCAGGTTTTTAAATTAATAGCAAAAATCAAAACCGGTTATTTATACTCTGCCAACTTATTTACATTTATGAATATTGTTACTGTATTCATCCAGGTACTGTCAAGTTTTGTTTATTTTTATTGCATTAATAGTAAATACATCTGGAAAGAAGTTTCTCGTATACAGTATTGTATAATGTATGAATACAGCATTAATAGTCAATAAAACTTCCTTTTCATAAGAACACTGATGGTTGAAATTGCTTGAAAAAAAAATATGAACAAATTGAGGCTAAGGTAAAAGTCAAATGAGATTTTTATTTTAAAAGAAAAAAGAAAAATCAACGAATATTATCTGTACCTTATGTGTATGTGCAACTAAGTAACCCTCTATAATACAGTAGGCCTATGGTATAGTTAATGTACTTCTGTAAAATAATTTTCTGTCTTTGAAAAGTGTGTAAAATAAGAACGAAATAAGAACATTTTGAGCCTGAAATCGGCAAAATAAATAAGAACACTGAGTCTGGGCAAAGTTTACTGGTTCTTATAAGAAATGTGAATGTAATAAATAGTTAGAATGTAAAGTGCCTTATAAAATAGATTTAAGTTCTCCAAAAATGTTTGTAAAATTTAATCTTGGCCCACTGAATTCCTATGACTAATAATGGCCTCTTTCCAATAACACTGTCATCTAGATTCTCCCAATATAGTATAGAATTTAATTTCTTTTTTAAAAAGTACAATATTTGTTTGTGCAGTGAACAAGTTCAGTGCCATATTTCATCATGGTCAAATACTTACTACAGTGTATCAGACAGGATGTACTCATGTGGTTGTCTGCAGTGGAATTGAGAGCAAGGTTAATAATATAATAAAGTAGGCATAGTAAAAGCAGTGTTGACATAGGGCCCGTTCGCGCAAAAAAACGGCAACCGTATTCCGTTTATTTCACCGGGTAATCGCGCTAAGCACTCAGCGGGTGGTCGACCGTTCGAGCAAGTTTTAGCCCACAGTAAATACGTGTGACGAAAACTACTCCGGAAGTAAATTTCAACTTATCCCATGGTCAACACCCCGTTCTTTGTTTACTTGCTACTGCTGCTATTAACCGGCCCACATACACACAGCGCGGCGCGGTGGAACGATAATGTAGCTCAATAACTTATAATGGCTGCTTTAAAAACGTAGGCTAGATTATTCAAGTTTATTTCTCCGAATAATGGTAAATCTACAAATCGAACGCGTAGCTATGCTACTAAATTTAGATTTCGTCGTTCATTGTGTGATCAGGCGAAATGTCGAACGGTCGACCACCCGCTGGGTGCTTAGCGCGATTACCCGGTGAAATAAACGGAATACGGTTGCAACCACACCTGGGCCGTAACCTATTGAATTTCGCGCTGGGCTGTTTACAAAACATTTGGAAAAACAATTAAGGTTGATTTATCATCGCCTCCGAAACAAGGTATGGAAAGCCTTGCCTTTATGTATTCCCTATCTAACATCAACCATTCCCTATCCTAATCTACATGTACAGTACTGTAAGACTACATAATATTAATCCTATTAGTTATCCTACTGGTTCATTTCCACCTTACTATGCTCAACTGTGGCTCAATCCCATCATTCATTCTAGCCCATATAAATTCCTTATCATTTTTGATTGGCAACTCCTGATTCTTTCTATTGCCCTCTCTGTCACTCTTAATGCCTTTTCGAGTTCATTTATTGACCTGGTTCTTGCATCATGATAGAAAAGAATGAAAATATATGGATATATATAGTCTTGTTTCTTCAGTGCTTGGAGGTCTTGGATGGAAGCAATTTACATGAGCTGTAGTACTAGTAATTTAGTTAATATAAATACAGATACTAGAAACAAAAAATAGAGCACTCGCATATCAAAAATGCGGTGGAAATTGGTCCAGACGTATGCGGTGCACTTTTCTTTTTATTAATGTAAAGCCACAATCGCACTGGACTTTTTTTGGTAAAACTAACCAACACGTTGGCTAGTTTTACCATAATTAGTCCAGTGCGAACAGCACAGGAAGTTTACCTGACAGGAAACATACCCAAGCCGCGTGGTTAATTTAACCGAGTCCCGCTTGCCCAGGAAAACTGACCAGGTTAGTTTTACCTGGCAGGAAAGTCCAATGCGAACAGCGCGAGTCGGGTAAACTTCCCAAGTCATCACAGTGAATGACCTTCCTCAGGCTGTCAGGCAATTGGGCATGAGCTGTGACCTGGAATAAAACGTCACACACAAACATCTTGATTAATTTCGCGCGTGTTTGCTAGTGTCTTGATTTTGAGTAATTTTGTCATTTTTTTAACTTACTCGGTTTGTTTCAATGGCCGATTTATATGGAGCATTAATAAATGTGCTAGGTCTTGGTGAGACAATCCATCGCGGTTATCAACAAATACAACATGATGTGGGCCTAGTCCAAAGAAACACTGTCACAACAAGGAGAACCGTCGCTTTCGTTAATTGTTTTGCCACACATACCGGAAGTGAACGTCACGATTTAGCGCCCCCAATAGTTGAATGTGTACGAATGGTTAGTTTCACCATGGCCTGTGGTAAAACTAACCACGTCGATAAATCCCAGTGCGAACGACAGGAAGTTTACCCATTGGAATGTTACCCACAGTCTCGGTAAAAATTTCCCTATTTTAAATCCAGTGCGATTGCGGCTTTAGTTTACCTTGACATACATCTCTTCCTAAGTAAATCCAGACGTATGCGGCGCCCTTCTCTTTCCGCTAATAATGGAAACTTTATCACTAATCAAACTCCAGTCATGCGATTCTCAAGATTCAAGATGATTATTATATTGTCTGAAAATTTCAGAAGTTCCATTCCGCTGTTTCAAGTGTTAATAACATGTGTCTGTTATTTATTCTTTTGGTTTATTTATGCCTACTTGTTTGTATTCTATCTGTCTGACTGAGTCTGGGTGGGTCTCAATTGCATTATGGGGAGGGGGATATGTGGAGGTTCACCAGAAAAGAGGGGGATTTGCCCAAACCATGAAAATTCCCCCTACCTACGGGCCTGTTGATAATGATAGTTGTTTGAATTGTTCAGTCAAAGGGCTTGCCCCAGCCTAGGGAGTTTTGATAATAATATAATTGTCATCATAATTTCAACTTAAAATGTATCTACTGTATGTCATAATGTTTTCTTTGGTTTTTTTTTTCAGACTTATCAAAAAATAGATTTATAGAATTTCCAGAAGAATTATGTGAATTTTTCTCGTTAGAGAATCTAAATTGTTACAAGAATGTTTTGAAGAGCATTCCAGATAAAGTAAACCAGTTACGCTCTCTAAGGTTTCTCAATTTAAGGTAAGGAACATTGACCTGTAATGCCTTTTGACCTCTGATATCTTTCGTTCTCTTTCTTCTCATTGTATTCTCAAACATTTTATTCATAACATGGAATACTGTGGCATTCAACCTGTCTTTAAATGTAGTGCAATGGATTTTTGTTTATTTGTTTTTTTTATTTTTTACATTTTTATGTAAAAAGTATACTTTCCTCCCTACAAACATTTGATACTTTCGAAATATCCACCGTGTCCCACGGATATACTGTACAAAAAGGTGCTGCCGGGTACGGCATGGTAAAAATAAAGAACTGCAACATATTTACTATTTAATAGAGGATGTGTTGGTAAAATGGTGGCATCTCAAGAATTACTATAACATTGGTTGTGGTAAGCTACAAAACTCCTGACCTTTTACCATTGGACAGTTTCATCAAGAGAATAGACAGGTTGGATAAGTGCCCAGTGACCTGTGACCTGGGCCACAAGTGTCATAAAGAGAGATCAAAATACTACAGTGCTGTTATTATTGTTATTATATTTCCTTATAAAATAAAAATAAAAAATGAAAGTTTAGCAGATTACACTTCTAAGTAATTATAGTTAACCACATAGTATCATCTTGTACATTACAACATTTCATAGTGAATGATTTCACTTTTAATTGCCTTGCAATCGACCTTAACTTTGGTGAGTGCCTGTGAGGTTTGGACTATTAGCCCTCTAGTTTTAATTTATTACTCATAATTAGTAGTTATTGTTATGAGAGTGTTATTATTATTTGTTACTAATTTTGTTGTTTTGTTTTATTTAGTCATTGTTTTTTTCAGTATTGCCACCGTTGTTAACTGTTTAATATTTGTTATTTATTTACCATTTGTATTACCAATATTATTATAATGTTTGTTTATTTATATTTAGTTACATCATTATGACACCTGTGAAATCACTAGCTGACCGGCCTTGGTCGGTCAGTGAAACGGTGTGATGATGTGTGATTCTATTTTTTATTTTTTATCTGTTTTGTCGGTTATTCTGTTTGGTTAGTTTAGGTTATTTCCGGTCAAATTTATTTCCATACATTATTCACATATATTTTTCAAGCGCCTTGAGACGGTTTCGACCGTGGAAGGCGCTATATAAATATAAACCATATATTGTTAATATCATTAGAATAACATTTGCTTTTAGACAATCTTTATATGTTAATACAAGCCTGCTTTCAAAACATTTATTCACACTTTTGATGATACAATTCAGTTCTGAATTACAGGGTAGGCATCACTATATAGCTGATAAAAGGAAGGCATTGAAATTCAGGGACAGGAAGGATACAAATTTGTTTATACGTAGTGCTCTAGGATGATAGACTATTAGTAGTTTAATTTAGTCTTGAAAATATCCTAATAAATTTCTATTTTTCCTCTTAATTTCAGTTTTATTTGCAAATTCAAGCCATCAAGGGCAAATCATCAACATCAATAACAATATAAGAATAAATATAGCATTAAGTGTCAAAATGGGACTAGATATTTGAGAAGTTTTCATGCTAAGAACACTTTAATATCATTTTCGAAAATTTAAAAGGAATCAAATTACTGTACAGTTCCAGGAAAATAGATAAGGAAGAGATAGCGAAAAGGCTATTATATAGTGAAGAAAATTAAAGATTCATGTGTATCACAAAGTTTATTAATTCATATTAAGATTCTGTTTACTATGGGGTTCACTGGCGAGTGAATGGTTAAGGCAGGGATTTCACAACATACAGCCATAATATCGGCGCTGCTTCAAACGGCAAGCTCGCTTATGGTCCTGGCGGCGGAACAAGTCTTCTCAAATTGACTATAAACTGTAGGCCCAGGGCCAGTGTACACAATTTTTGCTCATGTGCACTTTAAAGAACCCAGTACATATTTCGAGAGAGTCAAGTAGGGGGTTATCCCGGTGTACTGGTTCACACCGCCCTTTTTGTGGACAGACTAGACTAGCTGGTACTCATTTACCGGGTAGTTCAGACATCGTTCTGTACAAGCTAGTTAACTGTACACCTCAAGCGTTTTAAGACTTTGATATACAGTAAAGCGCTATATAAATCTAATTACATTACATTACTGAATAAGTTGTTGTGGCATACTGTAGGCTTTTAAGTGTCATTTTTAAACCCAAAAAAGTCATCTTATGCCCTATGAACTACTGGCTGAGAACCAGTGTTTTGGGTTAATTTTTAGTGGAAACACATGTACAGGGTAGTTGAGCATTTTCATATGATTTAAACATTCCCTTCATATCTACAGTACCAACCTTTTTTTCTTTTATGATGTTTCCCGTGTATTTCTGTAATAATAATACTATTTGATAGAAAAATTATCCAATTTCAATAACAATAAAAGATTGAATTTAAAATTAACTTTCAATAATTGTAGGCCAAATGTACAGTATTTCCACAGATGATAGTTTAAAAATGAATTGTTAACTTTCTTTTGAAGTTTTATAGCTAGTAATAAAACAAAGTAAAAGTAATAAAACATTTACATGCAATCAATATTTTCATTCTGAATATTCATTCAGAAATTACTTTTGCTTTCTAAGTATTTCTTGCTTACATTGTTTTTAGTTGTTGACTGTTCCAGAGTGTCAGTCAAACTTAACAACTGACGAATCAGAACAGTGCCAGAAATGTGCACTTGTCCAGCAACCACACGTGTTTTTCCACAAACACACAGTAGCAACAATATCGAAGGGGTGGGACTTAGCGGAAAGTTCCATTAGCTAATGGAATACCAAATTGATTGCTTTTAATTTAGCGAAAAACAAAAGCACTTTGTTTGTTGCTGCTGATGTATGATTGAGAAAGAATATTAATAATTAATATGTAGAGTCGGCTTTTTAGGTTTATTGATTTTTTTTTATATATATACTTAGTAGTATGATTTGTGTAACCTGGATTTTAGTCATGCATTTACCATTTACTCAACTGAAATTCACTGAGAAGATATATAAAAATTACATTTAGCGTTGCCTCCAGAAATTTGCAAGGGGTCCGACATGTCCGACAGAGGGTCTGAACCAAGGGGCTGACTAAGGCCTCAGCTCCAAAAAATTTGCAAGGGGTCCGACTAGGGTCTCAGTGGTGGTCCCCAAATGAACAAGATCCCTGTAGGCTCACGCGGAGAGTCTTTATGGCTTTGTATTGCATAATCCAAATTGTGCTTTTAGACCAGAATATTAAAGATTGACAATCAAAATAACATTAATTGGATAGGCAAATTATTATTTTTAAAATTTTTGATCTGACGACCTCGTTGTGGCATTGGACAATAGGTGGGGCCCCATTACAGTATATGCCTAAAGTTTCCTTATGGAGTACAAATTGGTTGTTTGATTGTCCTACTTGAATAATTTATCTTTTGTCTCATTTTGTTTGTGTTTCTATAGTCGTAATCAGCTGACAATTTTACCAAGTGGATTATGCGAATTGTTCTTAGAAGTTTTAAACGTTAGCAATAATAAACTTGTTTCATTGCCGGAGCATATTGGACAACTAAGTGAACTATCAAATTTGGTAAGAAAAAAATGTTTTTGTAATAACTTTAAGCAAGTTGTGTGTTCAAGCAGTAAAGCGGGGCACTGCAAGCTATGCCTAATGGTGTATCTATTGGTCTTGAAATGTGGGATGGGGAGCTGATTGGAGTGGGGTGCCAAGGCGAAGTTGGGGAGAGGGGTGCAAAGGTGAAGTGGGAGCTCAATGATTAAGAGTTGCGAAGTAGCTCACAACCTGAGGTAAATTTTTAAGTAGTTGAGCGTAATTTTTTACCCCCACACTTTTCCCTTCCCCTTCTCCCACCCCCTCCAGATACACCACTGGATGCCTTAACATTGGCTCTGGTTCAGGTCCCTTCTTGCTGGTGGCTCAGTTTGTAGAACCCAAGTATTTTCAGGTGAAATAACCTGTGTATGTTGCTTATGAGTACTCTAGGGAACCCTGTGCATCTTTTAGAAAAGTTGTAGGCTATCCTGTTCCTCGGGTTCACTTCAAACACTGTCATTGTGGACCATTCAGTACCTTTCTTAGCTAGTCACCAAGCAGTGACATTGCTAGTTATGGGTTAATTGCTACCTGTAACCTAATATTTGGGATTCCAATAAGACTTAGTTGCAATATTATAGAATACTTCCCCAGGAAGCTGAGTAAAGTGTTCTGTGGATTTTTGGCTCAATGACCTTGATATTAATGTAAAGATAAACCACTCTCTGGTGGATCCATTCCAACTTGAAGAAAAACTAAATTTTTGGCAAACCACAACGGTAGTACTTACACATTTTTTTTTGTTTTTTTTTGTGGGAAGCATATGCACTATCTCTTTTCGGAGTTAGTGTCTTTTTGTTTTATTTAAGACTAATTAGTGGATCCTCTGAGTCTTATGCATTGGTTTTTCTATTAATCCAGTAGTAGATTTCTGGGTCTTGGGTGGAGGGATAGGGGGGTGTATAATGTCACAATATACTGATATATTATGTTTATCCAAAAATGTTTTCAAACAGTAGAACACACCTACTGGACTTTTGATACATGTACAGTATACACAAATTTATAAGTACAAGTGTTTGATTTGCCTGTTTACAAACTCTGATGACATCAGCATGACATAAATCTGTAGGTATGCATTTGTATACTGTACACCACTTGGATTGCATTGGTTCCTATTTCTTAATAGGAACCAAAAACTGACATATCAAAATTTACAAATCTGCTAGGCATTGATTGCCCTTTGCCCCTTAAACCTTAACCCTTTGTTGCCATTGGGTTTGACCTTGTGCATACTTATATCTTTCAGCTGTTCAGAATAAAACCTTAGTGCCATTATCCAATGTGTTTATATAATATGCATTCAAATTTATGTTATGATGGTCAATTTACATATTTAATATGTTCCCTTTCTTTAATCTTATCCATTTTCCCCTTGTAGGATGCAAGTTGTAATGAGATATCGACACTCCCATCCAGTATAGCAAACTTAAAATCGCTAAGGCATTTGAACGTCCGTCACAACCGTCTAGTCAATCTTCCCGAGGGTAAGATTATGTCAACTGTTACTCTAATCATTTCATATTTTTTCCACCGTTATTTGTTAATGTAAATCATAATCCATTCATCTCATAAATTGTCTATCAATATAAGATAAAAATTGCCCTGAGGAGATGGTATATATGAAATGAATGGTATGCATTTCTGGTCATTGATGGTCCGTTGAATTTGAATACATTAAAAAACATATATAATGATACATTTTTTTATTTCAGACATTCACTATTTTAAGAATATATTAACTGTAGAGCAATGTTAGACAATACAATAAATAAAAACTGTAATCTAGAATGTAAAATTTTGGCAGAAAGTTTTATAGTATTAATATGTTAATAGTTCGTAATTTGTATTCCTGTATTTAGTTTTATTTTAAAAGTCTGAAATTTGTACTTTGCTGTACAACCTCCATCAAAGAAGGTTATGTATTCACCATTGTCTGTCTGTTAGCAAGATTACACAAAAGCTAAGGAATGGATCATCGTTTCCGCTACCGTGTGGCTACCTTGACCAGCAAGTCACGAAAAAAACAAAAAATCATTTTTCAAGTCTCAAACACTCACCACAATCATAAATTCAGTGGAAAAGTGTTAGCCAAATAATTTTAATTCTGAACGGCAAATCATAGGTCTATCATGGACAGAGGTCTTCGATCCGATCGTATCGTGAAAAAATGGCGTCAGCACTAGAATGAAAAAAAAAGCATAACAAAAGATCGCGCCCTCTCTACTGCCTGCTCTACTAGTAATAGTAGTCTTTTTTAGACGTCTTCAATAGAATGGAATTACCCATGAATGCGACGACAGTTTGAAACACCACATAACTTAATATTTAATTACCTAAATGGCTCCTCCCAAAAAAGAAAGACCACGACCTCAGGAGGGAATGTTTCGCTTAAAACTTTCAAAATTGGTATTTCAGTGGTGATTTTAGTAGTGGAGACCAATTGAAACACAAGTAAGTGGTTTATGATCGTTGATCTTGATTTTGATGACCATCACCGCTGTCAACAGTCTCGACTTCACCTCCGCTGCAGGTTGATAATATAAATAATAAACATTTTTATCCTTGTCGACAATGTTTTTGCGTTGATTGATTAAATGATTTATTTTGTTATTTATTAACGGGCGTTAAAGTTAATTTTATTTTTCCAAATGTTTTGTAATGGTCAATTTTGTCTAAGCCTAAGCCCAAACCTAAGTCTAGGCCTAAAGAAGGCCGTTTTCCACTAGATGAATTTATTCGCGCGAATCAAGAAATTTTACCAATACGCTTGTGCATTTAATAATATTGTGATGAAAATTAAACTGCGCATGCGTATAGGTGAAAATTTGACTTTTCCATGAACACTAAAAGCAGTTTCCGATAGTTTGCCATGATCACAGGGCACGGAAACCAGAAGTAGTTTCCCATGAAATTTGAAATCCTGTGGCTTATTTTTGTTCTGTTCAAAATTTTACTTCTGTTATTTATTACTTTGTTAAGAAAACTGGACCATTTTGAAAAGCAGTACTGCACTACTGACAATGCTATCCAAGAAAGAATAAATAAATAAATATAAAAGAGATTATTTAATTTTAGTAATCAAAGGTCAAAGTCACATATTTTTTTTTAACTTGAACTTACCTACAAGCATAAAAGAAAATAATGGAATCACCTACAGTATACATGGCTTGTGTATTGTTTGACACAGGGCGAAGGTATGCACTCTATGGAGTCCTTTCCACAAACAGTCGAAGTCCCAAGTGATTGCAGTTTTAAAGAATTAATAACTAATGTTTGTATTTATCTGCCCTACTTTTGTAAGTTTAGGAATTTGTGTTCTTGTATCACAATGTTAAATGTTTGCTCTATATACCACAAATATTCAATTGTTGGAATAATTAGGATGATAATTGATAAGAAGAGGAACTGTTAAGGTAGTGTTTACTAGGCTTCACTTTTATTATACATGGAAATAAAGCGAAAAAACAACTGAAATGTTCATTGAAACTGTAATGGAATTCTTTTGTCTGAATGACAAACCTCATAAATGATGATAGGACTAGAAAGAAGAACTGGTTAGGTAGTATGGCTATTGTTAGATATAGGCTATTGTTAGATATATTTACATTGTGTTAGGTATCGTGATGATTACTGTATGTTGGTGAATATTAGTACTGTATTATTAAATTATCAGCAGAGGCAGTTCTGACACCAACAAAATTTAGCACAACTATTTGAATTGAATGTAATTAAGTAAGTAATAAAGAATAATGATAAGATTTAGCAATTCCACGTGAAGAAACTATATTTAACTAGATAAACCTTGGGCGATATAACCAATGAAGAATATGGTTCCTATCTTCATGTTGTACAATGGTATGAGAAGAATGCAGAAGGTTAGTTGGACTGAAAAACATACTGTATGAAGAGGTATTAGGTGATACTGAAGAAATTTGGTTTCAGTTAGAAGAAGAAACAAAAATTTATAAAAGGATGGATAGAATGGGAAACTTCATTTCAAAAAAGCATACAGGGTAGGCTTCTGTTCGAATACGTACACTCTGCATGAATTTTAGAAAACAAATTAATTAAAAACAAGCTTGGTTAATACATTAGTTTAGGTGATTTAATGCCAGTTAAATACACTCCTTAATATAGATTGATGTTACAATGACCTTATTTATTGTTTAATTGTACAAATTCACAAAATTTACAGCATTCATTTTGAAAAGAAGCTCCCCTCCCCCTCTTTACTTTGCAAAAGTGCTCTCGAAAAGAAGCCCACCTCAAAAAGTAGCCCATCTCGAAAAGTAGCCCATCTCGAAAAGTAGCCCATTTCGAAAAGAAGCCCATCCAAAATTCGCAAAAAAGAAGCCCAGGACTTCAATTCGAGTTTTACGGTACTGTACATAACAATAATTCCAGTATTTACATGTATCAGATGATGCTTAAGAATCCGCGCCGGAAGGCCCAGCATATGATCACTGTGAATGGGCAGAATGCTGATGATTCTTAAGAATCCCCCACCGGAAGCCCCAACTAATGGCGTCTGCAGAGGGAGAATGATCATTGTGGATGGGTCAGATGCTGATGATGCTTAAGAATCCCCACCGGAAGCCCCAACTAATGGCGTCTGCAGAGGGAGAATGATCACTGTGGATGGGTCAGATGCTGATGATGCTTAAGAATCCCCCACCGGAAGCCCCAACTAATGGCGTCTGCAGAGGGAGAATGATCACTGTGGATAGGTCGGATTTTGATGATGCTTAAGAATCCCCCACCGGAAGCCCCAACTAATGGCGTCTGCAGAGGGAGAATAATCACTCTGAGTGGATCAGTCCATAGAGGAAGAGAGATTGTTTTTAGCAATTAGTACACTTCTATGTCCACCATATTTGAAATTTATACGTGCCATTTTAAGTTTCAATAGGTAATTAATTATATATGAAATTGAAATCCAGAGAATATTTCAACATCCTCTATCACATGGGACATAAATACAGTATCTGCCTTCCGCTTCCTTGAACCAGGAACTTGTGTGCACGAACAAACAAACACAAACATCCTTTTGTGCGTGATTCAGCACTAAGCACTTTGAAACCAATTAAAAACACTACCAGCTTGTCTGATCAGATCAGTTTATGTTTCAATAAATACTCTGCAACCTACTTTTTGTATCTATTGGGTTAAAATCTATTATGTATATATAGTCTGTGCTAAACTTAACAATAAAATTCTGTATTTAAATCATGTTTAAGTAAGTAATTGGATTCAATTGAAAGTTATAACAAGAAAGTATTTCTCTCACCTGTTAACTCATGCATAAATAATTTTTAAGAGTTAAGTTTTAGTCTAGTTTATACAAAAAAAAAATTTTAAGTGAAATGTTTTACTATTAGATCAAACTTTAGTAGTTTGATTTTCATATGTTTTTTATGTGTTTTGTGATATTACGGATGTGTTGTTATTTAAGTGAATGTTTATATGTATTTTATCTCGCCTTTTCATGGAGGTTTTGAAATTGAAATAATAAAGTTTCAATATTCAAATTACTACTGTAGGTTGGTACACTATTAATGTAATGATTGTTTTAGTAAAAACATTGAAAGGTGATGTAACTTATCTGATCTTTAGTCAATATTTTTAAAAATTATATTGTTATTAGTATTAATTATTATATAATTATAAAGAATATAAATGTTATAATGGTAGATTAGTAGTTAGAAGTTTTATTTTTATTATTTAGCATCGATCTAAATTTTATTGGACCTTACATTTCCATATTATCATATCATGCTAAATATTTTCTTTGTCTTTACAGAATTAAGTAAATTAAAACTGAACGTGCTGGATATATCATGTAACAAAATTACCCACATCCCTTCCTGCTATCGGAAAATTCATACACTTGAAAAACTTATACTCGATCACAACCCATTAGTGTCTCCATCACCACAGGTAAGCATGCAGCATCCTATGTATTTATCCCCAGGGCAGCAACAAATATTGCCCAGGGGTGTCAGTATTTCAGAGTTGTTTACTCAGGACCTAGGAATAGATATTCTAAAGTCTCATCGAAGATGAGTCTTTTTGATGAATGATTGCAGTCGTTTGAGTAAGCAGGCTTGGCTGCCAAGAATCATTAGTGGAGGATGTCCTTTGCATTATTTAAGCTGGCCTGTCTTTTAAAAGTGGATCCAATGTACATCATGCTGGTCTGGTGCTCATCATTGCCTCTAGAGCTGTAAATACTTTCAAAACTCAACTTTCAACTTCAGTTTAACAACCACAAGACTGTCCAGATCTAAAATGTCAGTAAAAGAAGGTCATCCAGTTTTTAATTAATATTTTATTTTTGTATTTTGATACGGTGACTTTTTGATGGGGTTAATTAAAACATATTTCAGAACCTGTGATTTTGCCAGATCATTCCATGTGATTGAGTTCTCCCGAAGCAGTTTTAGCTGTTAATTTTACCGGTGAAAATAACCGGCCAACTGGTAAAGATTTTGTGTTTTTAAAAATAAAATACCCACTGATTAGGCGTAGGTAGTCTAGGCTGACTATGTGTTATTTCATCAAGTCATTAAACCCCACTCAAAAAGGGGTAGCACCTCACATTGCGCGAGTAGCTAAATTTTTATTTACAAATTTACCAGTAAAAATGTTTCAATTGGTAGAATACTGAGTTGTAGTTTGGTGTTTAAGGTACTTACCATCCAACCCCAGAGTCTTTGGTTCATATCCTGAAATGTTGATTGAGTGGATCTGTAGCCTGCAGGTTAAGATGCTTGACTTAATAATCCCAAACCCTATAATGTTGAAAGTGGTATATCTAGGGAAACGCGGGGAGTGCACCCCCCCCCCCCCCCAATACCCCATATCCCAAAAACAAAAACCTGAAACACTTGCTTCCTCCCCTTCCCCATTTCAAAATGTTCAAAGCAAAGAAAATCACACTCAAGTAGGTCAGAATCCCCTTGTATCACCTAATTTGAAAATTAGTTCCCCCTTACATAATCATCAAACACTTCACCTTCGCGGTGTATAAGAGACAGGTACAGCGCCCCTCAATCCCCGCCCCTCTCCCTCTCCCCCTCCCCATTTAAAGACTCCTATGTATGCCGTTGAATGTTGATTGTGACCTACAGCTCTGTTCATACCGTATGCTGCATTTGGATGCCTGCTACTAAATGTAAAAAACACATGTTCTTGAATTTCAGATATGCATGAGAGGTAGGATACACATCTTCAAATTCTTAGCAAATGAAGCACATAAAGAAGAAGGCAGGAAAAAAGCCATTGAGGAGGACTGGCAGTCTAGGCATCAAAGGTAAGCTAGCTTGTATCTATTAGCAAATTGTTACTGGTTGGCTGGTGTTAGATAGGTGAGGGAAACAGAGACCTGAAGTCTACAATTACATTGGCCAATTATGTAGCTAGGTTAGTAGTCATCAATCATCATCATTGTCATATCATGGACCTCTTGGGAGTGAAAAAAAAGAGTATTTCATCATCATTATCATCATTATTTGCTACATATTTATTATCATCGTCATCGTTGTCATCATCAATTTGTTTATGCATTTCTTCTAGTGTATCTTTATGTCTTGCGCAGTGAACTCTTATATTCATTTATATGCCTATAGTGATTCTACATTCTGTATTTCCATTTTAATTTAGCTTATAAATACATGCACTAAAGACAGGATATTTTATGATATAGGACTTATTCAATGTCTTCCTAAAGTTACTTCCAGAATATTATAAGTGGATTTTAGTGATTTATTATGATATTAAATATTAATGTGTTCATAATGATTAAACCGATGAGCATATCCCTGTTGGTTGAATTGGTTGTAGCTACTATGTGTACACATCTTGTGTTTTAGCTCGAGGGTTGAAGTACAGTTTGGCTTTTGTGCACCGTCTTTTAAAAGAGACATTCAAGCTGTTGGCCCCATGTATGATATTCTGTTACAGTCCTTCTGTTCACACTAATCACCATTTATCTGATTTAAGAGTAGGTGTTTGTCTCTCGGTATAAAATCCAATCAGTGCAAACTCTCCCAGACATGCTGTGGTACTGCTGAATTTCCATGGCATAAATGCCCTTTCCTAACTTTCATGCTAAATTCTCCACTAGTAAATTTCAATTGGTAATTGGTAATTATATAGTTTGTGCCTGTGATATTAATTGAATAAATTGTCATTAATAAAGTTTAGAATGTAGCAAAATTTTTAGTTTCTGGGTATTAGCCCACCTCCAAGGCGTTAGGGTTATACCCGAGTAAGAATTTACGCCAGCAATCTTATGTCATTAATAACAAAATATTGGTGATATGAATTGCATAAAAACTCGAAAACTTGATAATGAGTGGATAGTTTATGCTTCTTAGGATTTTTTGAGTCAAAAATTCCAATAAAATGTTTCCAGAAGACTTCAATAAAAGTTAAACGATTGAGTATATGATTTTAAATTAACCATGGTAAATTTTTTTTTTTTACTTTTCATTTTAGTACGGTAGACCAGTTTTCATATTTCAATGGGAAACCGGGAGAACTACGTAGAGCGCACGGAATCACTGATTCAGGTTATGTAGATGGCGACAAACGATGGCCTTCAGAGGTAAACCATTTGGAATTACACTGTCAAATGTGTTTCTTTCATTTTAAATTACTAAACCAACTAATAGATATTAAATCTTCCAATAACAGTTGGTAGAATATACTTAAATTAAATTTTGCACAGTTGAAAAAGCACCAAATAATAAAATAACGATAATATTGTAATAACAATTGCATCACAATCACAAAAATTACAAATACATTAATAAAATTAGACAATAAACTCAAATTCACATTTAAACTTAAAAAGTGTTTGCAGTGGAGCCTGCTCTTGGCTGTTAAAATGCTAGAAATTCAGTATGAAGGTTCAAATCATGCCAAAAACTACTCCTTAAGCTTCGAATTAGACCACCTAGTAAGTCACTCACTGTTAAACCCTGTCTAGACTATCAAATTTGATTTGACATCACATCATGCCCATATATAGGACCATCATGACTATATATGGGCATAAAACAGATTTTTGCAAGTCCTATGAGTCTCCCCGAAAATCGGAAAATTCTACCGCACTCTTACGATCAAGCAAAAATCTCTTGGGAATTTCCTGCAAATTCATGATATTTGCGTGTTTTTACTAAATTATCAATTAGCTTCCGGAAGTCAGTGCCGATGGGTATTATCATCCATAATAATCCTGGAATCGGGAAATTCTACCGCTCTCCTACAATCAAGCAAGAATCTCTCGAAAATTTACCTATCTCCCGCAAATTCATGATATTTGCATGTTTTTACTAAATTATCAATCACCTCCCGGTAGTCAGTACCGTTGGGTATCGCCATGCACAGCATAAAAAAATTAGATGTGTTAAGATTTCAACAGATCTCACGAAAGCCGCTTCTTCCAACTTAGGACCCCAATGTGGTCCATGCTTGTTTTGATAAAACTGTCATTGAATTTGTGTATTGTTTACTTCTAGAACCAGAATGACAATTACATCATCAAACGAGCGGAGAATCAACGGCATCGTCGAGGTAACTTAGCACGTCCTTCAGCAATTGTGATCCCAAAAGATAATGGCTTTATTGATTCGGACGAGGTAGACGGATCTGATGGTGATATAACTCCAACGCAGATTCACCCCCCAGATGATGTTGATTTTTCAATGGTAAAGTTATTTAATTAAATTTTTTTATTACATTACTAATTACTGTATATGTTGTTATTTTTTGCGATTTCCAACTTTCTTGACATTTTCATGTGTTGATATTTTCGCGGATGCCATTTTAACCAAAAGTTACATTTTAGGCCTAATGTACTGTAGCAACATTCACAATCTTTTTTTGTACGGAAAGTTTAACTACAAGGTACTTGTCACCACTATACATAGACATGACATTTGTACATGCAAGTGACTCAATGACAGTGCCAAGAAAGAGCCCTAACTGGATGAGCTGTATGTTGGTGATATATTTTCCATCCCAAACTTACTCCAGTCAGTAACAGAAAGTTTACAGGAGTGGGATTTAAAGTACTTAATTATTATTTAATGTATTCATCTCCCTTAAACACAAAATTGGGTTGAGTTTAAATAGTTAGGTTTATGCAAGTCATGGTGTAAAGTGATGCTGGCCAATATAGTTACAACTCAAAATTACCAGCTAGGCTCTTGCCAGACACCAGAAAATACAAGTGTGCTAAGCCCTAGACAGGGTCCATGATTGTATATCTGAAGTACAAGCTTTTTCTACAATAATTTTTTCTACTTTATTTCCAAAAGAAAATATCTTAATCTATTAGTAGTGAAATATTGCACTCTCTCCACACAAAAGTTTTATGTGACAAATATGTGTGATTTGTCATTTGTCACATAAAATTTGATAGAGCTTTATTACATAAAATTCATAATTACACATTCAACAAACTTAAACTAACTTGATTTCAAAGTTAAGTTAATACTAAAATGTGCATGACATAAGCCCTTTATAATTTTGCTATCTGCATGCAACAAATTTTCTAAATGCTTATTGCTAGATATTTATTAAATTTCAATGGAATATATTTTATTTTTGGTTTACAATTACCTAATTAAAAAATTTTATCTCAAGAACGAATGATTATAGAATTTGTTGTACGTAATCTTAAGCCATGTCCAGACTATCAAATTTTATTTGACAAAAAAAAAATGTGATATGCCTAAATACGGTCATGATGATGTCACATGCACATCCTAATATACATCAGTTTTTTGTCAAAGAAAATTTGAACCTGTGGATAAAACCAAGTAAAAGGTTTTTGTAAAAAATTACTGATAAGTTATTTGTGGGCTTAAGGTCAAAGGTCAGTATATTGTAATATTGTTTTTTTCATTACTTTATTGTAATTTTATTTTTACACAGTTATTAGGTGGACTAGACTATGAGGAGGACAGGCCTCCAGATATTGAACGTTTGAAAAAGGAAATGTTACAAGCTGAACAGCTGAGTTTAAAACTTAAACAAGTAGAACAACAACGAATTCAACAAGAAAAGGAAGAGAACAATAGATTGATTGAAGAACAAGAAAGGAGGGAAGAGCAGAGGCGTTTGGAGGAAAAGCAGATGCGTTTCGAAGAGGAGCAACGACGACTACAAGAGGAGAAACGACAATTGGAAGAACAACAGAGGAGGCATGAATTGAAACGACAGGAGATGGAGGCAGAGGAAGAAAAGAGGAGGTTACAGAAGGAGAAGGATGAAGCAGAGGAACAGGAGAAAGAAGAGAGGAGGAAGGCAGCAAAGAAAATCCAAGAGGAACAGCAAAGGATCATGCAGAGACAATCGTCTTCAGAGCGCTTAAAGAACACAAGGTTTGTTTTCCATCTTTTAGCTCAGCTTATAGTACTTTGCTTCTAATAGGATGAAAGAATTTATTATATACAGATTCATCACATTAACTATTATGTCATATATATCACATATTTTATTTACATATTATATTGTATACAAATTATAGCACTTCATAATTGCCCTTATCAGTATCATCATAAATATCATCATCATCAACCCATCCATCATCCTCACCACCACCATCATCATCATCATCAACAGTATTATCATCATCTTCATCATTATCATCCTCACCATCATCATCATCTTGCTCACTGGTGTCATACTCATCATCATTACTTTGCTCCTAAATTCATCAGAATTCTCAGAAGTAAAAACTTTCAAAGACAATCCTTCATTGTTAAAAATTTGAACTTACAACCTAAAAATTAGAAGGTGTGCACTCTTCTGCAAAACACATATATTCTATATATTTATATTGCTATATATTTATATTGTTTTTAATGATATACGCAGTAACATATATTATGAATGTCACTCCAAAAATTGAAAAGGCCATTATATTTTATGTTTTGCTTTTATTTAAGCATCATCAGGAATAATATATAATGCAAAGAGACAAAGCGTATATAGCTTGTCTCTTCTTCGTACAGTAACATTAAATAATGCTATATTAAAAGTAACAAATTGTACATAATAAATGTAACTAATATTGAAGTGATCATGACAATGGTGGTGGCAATAGTAGAAATATAACCGTAATAGTAAAAATATAACCAATATAGTGGACTTGGCGTCACTTCATCACCATTCAATAGAAAGCTCTCTATTATCATGATAAAATGTTGGTACTAATAACTACAACAATAAAAATATTAATAATGGTAAAATGAATCTAATAATTATACCTACAGTCATAACATAATTGATTTAATAGGAATGATGTTACGACCTACCAGATGTATTATCATACTGAATGCTCAGTACGTTCCAAACGTTTTTCACAAGTATTTGTGAACGTACTGAGCAATATCAGTACAATTACACGTCAAGTAGGGCTAAGCATTATTCCTATTGAATCACCTGATGGAAAACACCATTTAGAATATGTAATATACTCACTATGATATTGTCAGTTAATCACTCCACCATCCTCAAAATATTGATCTAATGTTTTTTTATAGTTAGCAGTCAAACAAGTCCATTTTCATTCTAGTTTTTAAAACATATAGAAAGCATACCAAATTCGAAATAAAATTCTATTAAAATATCAGCTTTTGTTTTTTAAATTGTGGTATAGAAACTTTCATAATAGAAAAAAAGGATTCCAATTATGCATTACAAGAATATTATGGTTAAGACCAAACCTAAAAATAGTATTTCAAATATAATTCTAAAGTATAAGTTATTAATAATTTGATGATAAATATAGATATTACTATTGGAATGTTTGAGGTGCCTTATAGAAGAAAACAACAGAGTTATGAATCTTGACATGAAAATAAATGTGGTCCAAATTTTTACACAAATATTGCTAAATCAACACTCCTGTTTTCCTTTTTGATGAAATTTTGTTTACATCCATAAATTATATGATATTACTTTTGTTTACTGATATTGTTACTTTGTTTCATTTAATTTTGGAATCTGTTTATTATTTTGTATTAAAAATTTATAAACCCTTTAATATTTTGTTAATTTTTTTGAAATTCTATTTATTTTCATTGAATTTTGTTTGATTTATATTTCATTTTCTTCCAATTTTCTTTGTCTTTTATTTTTGTTTTACATGGCCTTGCCGTTTCTTACATTAGAAGACCACTTACCACTTCTTCATTTAATGATAGAACCCGGCGGCCAACCTCTCTTAACACGTACGTCCGAGTGTGATTTGGTTTCTTGTGTCTTTTGTGTGCATTTTGGTGAAGCTTATGTGTTATTTGTTTTTCATTCTATATGATTGTAAATCATCAAACACATCTATTAGCAAACTTCACATTTATTAAACCTTTCTCCATGTGATACATGTCACTAATATTTGTATGTCACTAATATAAGTGGTTGTCCCATCTAGCCATGTGATGGTTATATGTGAGCCCATATATTTTTTATCTGCCAAATAAGTTGAACATGTGGCATTAGATGTGATCCAACACTCCATCCTGGAATTTTCTATCAGATTGCCTGCAAGGTGTATGCAATTTCATGGAAATTCTCTTTCTTAATGGTTGAACTGTAAGAATTCCATTCTTTTAAAACAAGATAGCCTAAAGCTCTCTTCACACTATTCTCACTGAGTATTATGTGATAGATTGATGTGATTTGCCCATATATGAACATGATGATGTCATTTCACACCCATATATGGACATGATATCATGTCACACCCATATATTCACATGATAATGTCATGTTGCACCCATATATCTATATGACGATATGTCACACCCATATATGGTCATGATAATGTCATGTCACATCCATGTATGGACATGATAATGTCATGTCACACCCATATGGACATGATGACATATCATACCATATATGGACATGATGATATTTCATCCATATATGGACATGAAAATGTCATGCCATATTCATATATGGACACAGGATATCATGTCACTTCCATAGGCATAATGATGGTATATCACACTCCTATATGGGCTAAACACTAGTATTTCTCATAATAATAATAATAATGTTACATTTATATAGCGCATATTGCACATTGCCCCTATGCGCTTTACTGAGAAATAATATAGGCCAACTGAGAAAATGCAAATAACAATAAAATAATAACAATAAAATAAAAATATAAATCATGATAGCCTGGATAGAGCTTTATACATGGTTTATAGAACATAAAGGAACAATAATTTAAACAAACATTTAAAACAAATTTAGTAATTGGTATTAGGATCGATATAATCAAAACAAAATTGGAATTTTTTGGCTTGACGCTTTATATTCTTCTTCTCTTCTTCTTAATGGGCCAACTTAATAATTGAAGGCTTTGGCCCAGTAGCTTATTGGCTAAATGATTCAATAACATTTAATGCTAAATTATTGGGTTTAACTCATGTTATTGCTGTACTTACAACTGCCTGTTTATAGATGTGTATAAGAGACAGCTAATAACTACAACAATAAAAATATTAATAATGGTAAAATGAATCTAATAATTATACCTACAGTCATAACATAATTGATTTAATAGGAATGATGTTACGACCTACCAGATGTATTATCATACTGAATGCTCAGTACGTTCCAAACGTTTTTCACAAGTATTTGTGAACGTACTGAGCAATATCAGTACAATTACACGTCAAGTAGGGCTAAGCATTATTCCTATTGAATCAATTTCATGTTTTCCTTATACTTTCATGTACTTCATTTACATAAATTGCTGGTTATATGTGTTGTTGTGAAGCATTGTGTATCACGCTTGCCTGTGATGGGAACAACAATGGTACAGCAGCGCTTTATTTATAAGATATACTGTCTGTGATGATATCTCAAGAAGAGCCACAAAAATAGAATTAGAATATTGAATTGCTCAGGCAAATCAAACTACAAAGTCCCACCGTTTGGATATTGTTGCTAAAGCCAGGCACTGAGTCATATGGCCGTCGCACAACGAATCCAACTCCACTCTCCTGTGAGCGCTAGATGACGCGACACTATCTGCTGATTAGTGGGAGTCTGAACGGATTGTCATTAAAAACGGTCCGTTAACCGTGCATCGTCTAGTTGCATTCTTCATAGAATCGCGTCAGACACAGTAATTGCCCGGCTTAAGATACCACAAAATGATAGCGTAAATGTACATAAGCACATGTTTGTGGGACATGAACATATTTCTGGCTCTATTCTGATAGGTAATTTTTTAAGTTTGACACCTGGAAAAGTTCATTAGACATGCATGTCCATTGTCCATTTTTCATTGATTGATACCAACTTTCTAACTTAAAAGATGCTTTATGAATTGTAGTCCAAATGAAGGTTCTATTAAAAAATAATGCACTGTAGGCTTTTGTTAATGGGTGAGGAAAATAAGCATTTGGCGCTACGGTATACCACTGTGCAAGTCACTTGTGTCCTTATGCAAGGCACTTTATCTAGGTTGTCTCTCTCCACCTAAGAGTATAAGTGGGTACCAGTACCTGATGAGGTTTGAGTGTAAAAAGCTCTGATGTATTTCATGCAGCAAACCATGGAATACTCCCTCTATAGGCATCGTTCCAATGAGTGGGGTTATAATCTGGAGAAGCGCTCTGAGATTTAATGGTATAGAGTACTGAATTAAAATATAAATATTTTTATTAAGCTAATTAGACCTATGCAAAAAATGCAATTTAAAATATTTGATTATATCTAGCTAGTTTTCTAGCTCACCACAAACAGTATATCTTTTAATAGTGCTTTGTTTTCATTAATAATGTGGTTCTCATCGTAGTCAATCCAAACGAGAAAAACGCAGGGCAACAATAGCTGGTGAGAATATTGAAATAAAGCGTATTCCACCGATGACCCCACCGAGGACCCCACCGGCAACTCCTTCTAAGAGAAGATCTTCAACAAAGTTAGTGTATATGGTTTGCATTTTTGGAATTGGTTTGTTTTTTGTTTTTTTTTTTGGTATTTTTGTTATTTTGTTTAATTAAATTTGTTTTATTCTCATCATTGTTGTAATCATTCATTTTCGCATGTTGCTTATGCTTTTGTATTGTAGCATTTGCTTGAATTTTCATTTGTGGCATGTTAATTTGTTATATTAGAGATTGATTTTTGTTTGAATTTTAATATTGAAGGTAAGATGTTTAATATAACAGAGAGAAGGAGAGGAGCGAGTGCTGGTGGGGGATAGTGGATGGTAAAGGAGAAAGAAACAGAGATAGCAGTGAAAGATTATTGCAGCAAATTAACAATTCTATGAATATATGATTTTTTTTTAATTCATTTTAACAAAACCATTTTGGAAATTTATAATAAGAAGAGTTATAACCTAATTATAACTTTTTACTTGATATTTGATTTACTTCTAATTTGAAATAACTTTAATTCAGATCTTACCTACCAATTTTTAACAACTAACCCTTCTATTGTAAACCTTAACCAAAACTCTGCAATCCTTAAACCTGGAAATGTTTGTATGTGAATGTATTCTCTATTATTGTGGGATGGTATAAGATGAGTTCTTCAATTTAGAATGTAATTGGTAACACAAGGAAAAAGGGATTGATGATGATAATAGGGATATGTTGGTGATTATGTTGCCTAATGACAACTATAAAGATGACGACGATGTGGTTGATGATGAATGACAAACTGTCGATGACAATGTGGATTAATGATTAGATGATGGTGATGGTGATGAGATAATTGGGATGTTGATAATTATGATGGCAGATATGTTGATGATGAAGATGATGATAATAATATGATGATACAGTACTTCTATTGACAATGATACAATGGTTTACGATTAGCTTGGTACCTATCATTGGACAAACTACTATGAAATGATAGTGTGACTGACTACTGCAGTGACGTTAAGGAGATGATGGCGATGCCAATAGGAACGATCATGGTAACGGTGTTACCAATGTCGATACAGGCCGTTATTTCTTTTCAAACCAATCAATTCCCTTCTTTCTTGTGTAGTGGAAATGGAAGTTTGGTTAATGGCAGAACTGTTCCCACAAAAACGACGGAGGAAGACCGGGCAAAACGGAGAGAAAACATTATATCAAAGGATCGCCATGAGGCACAGTTGGCACGGCGACGTCTTGAAGAAGCTAAAGCGAAGACAAAACAAACACAAAAGTCTGCTGTTGCGTCTTATGTAAAGGTACAGTACATAAATGTTTATTGATTGAAAAACAATAGTAAAAAACATTGCCTGAAATGCCAGTCCAAAGTCGGAGAATAACCCATAACTTGCAGCGTAATTGTGTTGAATTGCATATGGGCGTGTTCCGTGACTACCTAGCCAACGAAAAGAGGTGCTTATAGTAACTACATGTTAACATCATTCCACAATGACAGGGGCTGAAATGAACCATAGCATTTGGGTAACCCCCTGCTTTTCCAAAAAATGCAGTTTGTTCTTTAAAGTGCACACAAGCCAGATGTGTACACTGGACCTTAATTTGAAGTCCCTAAATTTGAAGCGAACCTTGGATTTTTTATGGCTCGACACCGATCATCTGTAAAAGTAGAACTGAACATAAAGTGGTATAAAAGCAGTCCATGAAAGTTTTTGGAAGCACACTGGAAAATCAAAGTTTGGGTGCCCCCCCCCCCCTCAGTCCCTCTAAGCCATATAAATAATTTGGTTATGAGTACCGTTCAGAATATTATAATAATTGTGGGAAAATTATAAATATATTTATTTATTTACTTTACTTTATTTTTTTGGTGATACAATCTTAAAATTTGTTATGAAACTTCAATTTTAATTCAGATCTTTACTACAATTTTTTAACTACACTTGTATTTTAACCCATAACCAAATGTTTATGTGTATATAATGGTAATGTCTATGATTGTGAAAGGTTAGTTCTGATGCTTAAGTTTAGAATGGGATTGATGATAATAATAGGGATTATGAAGATCACGAGGATGTGAGTGATGAGGACTACAAAGATGTGGATGAGATTGAGAATGTGAATTAAAATGAATCTGATGAGAAAGATGGCCAGATGATGTGAATAGGGATGTTGTATACAATGATTAAGATGGCGGCTTTGTTGATGACGAAGATGATGTTAACGATATGGTGTTGCAATCTTAAAATTTGTTACAAATATTTTGTCTGATTTGTGAATGCAGTACTTAAAATAATATATTTTATCTGCAAAAAAAGATTAACTTGACTAACGTGTTAACTAATGTCTGTATATCTCTTAATATCCAGAATCGTTCACCCGGCAGTGTAGATGAAAAGCCTAAGAGCAAGTACAATGGCAGCAGCTCAGGAAGCAGCAGCAGCAGCATGAATTCAACATCTAAATCGTATCCTTCAGGTACTGGACTGGCAGCTCTCAAACCACGATCTTGTGAGTAGCTTGTTTACCTTTGCCTCTTCTTAGTGCGAGAAGGGTATTGCAATAGCGCGCGTTCGTGTGTGTGTGTTTGTCCTTCCAGGCGCATGACTCAAAATTTACTGGACAGATTTACTTCAAATTTTCCCATATTGACAAAGTTACATGTAGCTCGGTCTTCCTCGAATCTTGTGCTGATTGGAAGTAAGATGCAAATGTTTATATGATATTTGCGATCGTTTGGATGGGCCGAGCCGACGCAAGCCGACTGACCGCGGGCTAGAGTAGGGAGACGTGTTGAATTCTGGCAGCGGTATGGCCAGCGTGCAAACTCGCCCAATTGGCAGGCTTGCCACTCGAGTTCTATGATGCTAGGCCTCGTTTGCCTATGGCCAAGCCAACTCGAGTGGATCGACCAGAGTAGGGGGTGTGTCAAATTTGGTCTAATAATAAAATACAAAAACAAATTAGTTTTCTATAGATGACAATTCTACATACATTTGCCACAAATTTATTGCTAATCAGAGGTAGAATGTGATTATTTTTTTATACTTAAAGGATTTTTCATTATATTGGGGAAAAGCTACAGTGTCATGCCATTATTTTTTTAGTACATAGATAAGGCGATACAGGGCAAGGGTTTGAAATCTCAGATTGTTTGGTGGTTTGATTTATATCCAGCAAGTAAAAATAGCAACTACTAGAGAGCAAGATAATATATCAATATGTCGTAATATGATTAATGTTTTATTTACTAAAGTCAGGAGCACATCATACCGTTGAAGCAGGTGCACTTCCGGTAAACTCATAGATAGTGGGCTGTCACTCGACTCAAGGTATTGCGTAAACCTACACGTTGTCCTAGTGACTGAAGCCTCTCAATTGTTGTTATTGATTTGTTCACATCTTTAACAAAGGCAAACCCCTGAATTAGAGTAAGCACCGCTTTCCATAGGGACCTCAATAAGATGAGATACAACCATGTTTAAATGAGACGCATAAATGATTCAAATTCAAGTATAAAAGTACATTAAAACCACAAAGAAGGCTAAAAAAATTTTTTAATTTCAGCACTTTATAATCAGTTATTTTATTACAAATAAATACTGGACCACAAAGGATGCCAAGTTAAAATTATATAAAACACATTTTCCAAAATACTTAACTTAAAATTTACTCATTCATGTTAATTAAGTCTCTAATGGCAAACAAAGAGGAATAACTACACCAAACCATTAAGAAAGGCCAAATTATAATGTATAAAATGGATTATTGAAAACATTAAATTTAATTAAACATTCATTTTCAGCTGGCATTTAAGCTCATTAACATTTTTGAATCCCTAGTAATAAGAGGTGCAGTACTTCAAGAATGTTTGGCTTACTTAGGTTTTAATGGAAGAATATTTCCTCTGGATCATGTTTATGCTGTCTCTTATGTTCTCAGGCATAAAGTCGTCAATGCACTTAAGCATAAGATTGCTTAAATTGAAATATGTTGCTCTCTGAAGAATTTGAAGTGTAATAATTTATTAGCAGTGGTTCATATAGCCCAGCTTTTGATTTGATTTTATTAAATCAATATGCTCTTTGAAATTCAAAACGGTAACAAATGAACATGAACTGATCGATTCACAAAAGAACATATCGTGTATAACCCAAAAAATGTAAAAAATACAATTATTTCTGTCAACTAACGTGAAATGAACTTCTATTTACTTTTACTATTGTTGATAACTATTATTTATTGAAGCTTGAATTTTGATTTCATTTTTCAGCATTAAGTAGTGGAAAGCCATCTAGTATGGACTCTGTTAACCCAAGGTATACATTGAAACGAGAAGCTCAAAAGATGCAGGAGGAGTTCGCCCAATTAGACATGCTAAGGAAGGTAAGTAAATAAACAATACCGTTGACTTCAGAACATAATAGTTGCTATATGTACTTAAATGTGAAGATATATATAAATTATATATATATATATCTTTGACGATTAAAGTAAACTAATATGGAGACAGTAAAAGTTTTTTTCAGAATTAAATTAGCTAGCTATGAGTGAACCCAAATTTGCAATATATAACATTCCGTTTATAAAAGGATAACATGAATGCTGTGGTTTAAAGAGATGGATAAATGTAATCCTCTCCTCCAAAAATTGTATGTGCACTTTATTACAATCCAGGCTTAAGTTATACATGGACACTACTCTACGATAATACACTAAAAAGTTGACTGCACTGTACTTGAAGCCTGATTGATTTACTGTCTATCATGAAGACTAAAAATCCAACCAGCAAACATTTCGCAATGCAAGCTTAATGATAGAGCAGAGAACATAAGAGAGTGCTACTGTAACATCTAAACTTGTAATAACAATGTGTGTACTTATTTAATTGTTTTACAGAAAATTAAAACTTCTGGGTGTACAGTATTTCTTTGGCTATTTATTTGAAACAAATGCACAACAAAATATTTCCAATTTGCACAATACCTCTATGATGTGGAGGCTATTTTTCCTCTCAAACTAACTAATATAATACTGCCCTCTGGAGGGTAAAATTAAACACCAGAAAGATTATGGTCATATAGCCCTCTCTCCTCCTTAGCTCATAGCCCATTCTACAAATGTTGCGATAATCCCCTCAATCCATCTTATCATGACAAAAATAAAATTGAAGTATATGAAAGAGGGCTCTCACACCTGTCTAAACATGCATATGTTACCTTTGGTATTTACCATATTTGGATATGATGTTCTACACAAACCTCATTATGTTCTTCAGCTTAGCTGTACATGATGAAATATTTTTTATGTTTATTGTGTAATTAAAGAACTGACATTGTATGACAATATTTACCAGAGGGATAACATCTGTCCTGTGTGGACCTGTTTTTTTTTTCTCTTGTTATTAATATTTCGTTTTTATTGTTATTGTATTGCCTTTGTTTTCTCTCATATTGATATACATATATATTTCATCATTGTTATTGTTATATGAAAATTATTATAAATACCATTGTTTATATATTGTTGTTATATAATCAAATTAATCTAATTTATTCTTATTAATTTTGTCATATATCATCATCACTGCCATTTAAACTTATCTTATTTTATTCATGGCGAAACAAGATAAAAACATTACAAATAAAAAAAAAATCGGCAATTCACAAACATCATTATCATTTTCATAATCACCATCATAATCTTCATCATCATCATCTGCTTTATGATTATCATCATAATATCTCATTGCCACCCCCACCCACCACCAATCTCACATCATTAAGCAATCACTATCATTATCATTTCATAACAAATTAGAACATTTTTCTTAACAATTATATCACATAATATCATCACTATCTTTATTTTCTTGTCAATGTAATCATAATTAATTTTTTTATGTATTTGAATATTATTTTATATATATATTTCCAAAAACACATGTTATGTACTTAATAGCCCTCGACACATAGATGCAATCTGAATAATAGTAACAACACCAGGTCTAAAAAGCCTGACCGACGAGAAGTGCTACGTGTGGTGAGTCCTATCACGCATGCACAGCTGTCTCTTATACACATCTAGATGTGTATAAGAGACAGATATATATGTATCTGGTCAAAATCAATAAGTTTGAAAAACAAACATGGGAAATAGTTTTGGTAAACTGTGGGTTCCATAATTTACAGCTAATAATATAATATTCTAGCTTATTTGGTTTAAACTTACTACAGTACGTATTCATTTAACTCCGGTATAAGCCTACCTATGCTATAAGCCATTCTGTGTATAAACCCGCCCACAAACTTCATGTGATTCAATGCTGCATTTACATATACACCCACTATTTAATTTCACAGTTTCAGTATGGAAATTTTACTTCGTGTGCTGTGGATAACAATTCTGAAATTAAAATGAATCAAGTATAGAATAATTTGCTCTGAAATTTAGCATAAAACTGGACTAGCTTAGGCTGTTTGAGATCTACAGTTGACTAGACCTATCAATAATTTTCATTGCAGGCCCAAGCCCAATATTATTTTGTTAATTCCTGAGTATAGGCCAATACTCAAACATGACCCAATTCCATATTTAAGAGGGTAAGGTTTTGCATAAGGAACTACAGTACACTTCATGGTGGAGATGTAGATAAATTTCTGAGCTTAACAATTATTGTGGAATAGACCACATAGGATTTGAACCCTATACCCTAAATCGAGAGGTTGAACCCTTAACAACCGCTCTACCATCTTTATCTTCAAGAAATTTTTACTGCAGAGTGTGTTCTTAATTAAATATAACCAACCCTTTAAAAAACTATCCAATAAAATTTCGCCTAGTAAATTAAAATTATACCAGTATATTTTCATAACCATGACTAGTTTTCTCTTTGTGTATTCCATAATTAAACATATTTTTAATTCTTCATATTAGCAACCTTAAAACCTTTCAATCAAATAAAGCAACCACTAATTTTAAATTTTACCAGTATATTTTATGATCATTAAAGGTTTCTGTGTTTTTTTTTTTTATAAAATCAAACTTATTTCTGATAATTGTATTGCAACCAGATGAATTTGCTTAACAGGGTTTTTTTTTTGTCCAATAAAACATTGTCTCATAAAATATCACCCAGTAATTGTAAATTATACCAGTATATTTTCATAACCATGAGTAGATTTCTCTCTGTTTTCCAAAATTAAACATGTTTTTAATTCTTTAGAAAAGCAACCATAAAAATTCTCCAATCAAATATGGCAACCAGTAATTTTAGATTATACCAGTATATTTTGTGATCATGAATAGGTTTCTGTGTTTTGTTTTTTTCTTTCAAATGAAGCATATTTCTGATAATTTTATTGAAACCAGATGAAGTTACTTAACAAGGTTTTTTTTTTTATAAGTATTACAATATTAAATAGATTGTGTTATCACCTAAGTTGATAATTATGAATAATTTTATGGGTATGGCAAATCCGCCAGCATCCTGATGCTTTGACTAATAAACCAGCATTAAAATGCCAAAAGCTTTAAGTGGATTGGAATATTTTATTTTTTGTGGAGATTCTTGGTATTGTGGTTATAGTATGTTTACCCACCGTGTCCAGCAAACTTACTGTGTGCGTTAATCTAGGCATACAATAACAGATTCTTATCTTAATCAGATTTTTTCTACCACACTATTAACTTGCATGGAGTGGAGTGGAGTTGAATGGCTTAGTGGTTAAGGTGCTTGCCTTCTAATCCCAGGGTCCTGGATTCAATTCTTGTGACAGCAGAACTTTTTCTGATGACTAAAAACAACTCCACTTCCAAAGCCTAATGAAAAAAAATCACTGATATATTATGATATCAACATGCCCATATATGGATTTGATATGATATTATCATGCCCATATGGATGTGTCTATGACGTTATGCCTATATATGGCCAATTCACACAAATTTTCTAGGATCTAATAGGATATGCTAGAAGGGTCACCCTCTATAAATATGGTTTTTCAAAAATAAAATTAAAAAAGATACTTATGATTTGCCCATATATGGATATTATATGACACAATCATTCCCTTATATTATTATTATAATAATGATAATAAAAATAATAATAATAAATAATAATATTAATCAATAATAATTAATAAATAATAATATTATTAAGAATATTATGTAGGCTTTTATATAGCATTCTATACATCTAAGCCTCAGAGCGCATTTCCACATTATTATTCCAGTCATTGGAACGATGCCTGTGGGGGAAATTCCATATGGATTTGATATGATATGCCCATATGGATGTGATATGACATCATCATGCCATATATGGCCAATTCACACAAATTTGTCACCAAGAGTGGTAGAGATTAATGGTGTATTCTTGCTTCACATATATCTCATCAAACAAACTGTATGTTTGTTCATGTCTGTCAGTAATCTGACAAATGTTTACATTATCAAAATCTCGTCAAACATTATTTAGTTAATCTGACATAATTTAGATAATGTATGTCTAGCTTAAAGTCCTTAAGCTCTATTAACAATGTCAATTTGTTTGCGAGTTGATTGGCCGAACAGTTTTATGCGGGGGAAGCCTACAGCTGTAATATTAGCACTTATTGGAGCTCAGGCTCAACCATTGTTCTAATGGTGGAACAAGTTCTTCTCGGGAAATTATTGGCTAATGTGCACTTTAAAGAACCCAGTAAGGGGATACCCTGGTGTACTGATCCAGACAGCCCATGTGGAGGATCAGAGTTGCTAGTACGGTTTACCAAATGGCATAGACACAAAGTGATCCTTTGGTACGTGGAAAGCCACTTGAACGAGCCATTAGTCACACATAATAATATTTTTGATTTTTCTAATGTATTTTTGATTTTTTTTTTGTTTTTTTTGTTTTTTTTAAAATAAAATTCATTATTTTTTTTATATTTAACATGCTGTCCACAGTCTCTTTGTTCTTTTATTATTCAGACTTCGTAATCAATATTGAAGAAATTAAATTTAAACTATAGTTATATTAAAGCTGCTTTTGAGTGACAGAAAATTATGCTTGCTCCCTCTATGTGTGACATCTCACATAGGTTAAGCTTTACAACAATGGTTGTTTTGTAGGTATTGCTTTATTTTTTATTGTATTCATGTGTTAGAAAATAGTCAGTGAGTAAATAAGTAATTCATTATGTAGATTAGCGATTAACATAGTTATATATGTGGTAATTAATTAATTTTTAACACCACAAACAATGCCAAAATAAAGAAATAGCCTCCCCTGGTTTGGTTTTACATTTGGCACTTTCTACAAATCCCAGAGCGGCTAATAAGATACGCACTGCTAAAGCACCTTTATGGTACTACAAGTGGAGAACTATACTATATGTACTGAGTGATAAACATGACCTTTACTCTTCAATCTCCTCTCATCAAGTATCTTGGCAAACACTGATTAACAATGCAAAACTTTTCATAGTGGCAATGTAAATATATTGACATTACAATATGAGAGTTATTGATATCAATAAAATGATGTATAAAGAAAGAATGGATGACTCGTCCAAAGTTCAAGTACCATATTTGGTGTTACACAGAAGATCAGACAACCCGAGTGAAGGACGTTTGGAATAGTTAATAAAGTTCTAATGTTAATATTGGATTTGACAGTGTAGTCAGTAGCAAATATCACTCTATATTTTATTGCATTCTCAATCATTCAACAGTGTGTTACAATTATAATAAAATGGCAATGATGCTCAATAAACTAATCTCTTTCTGAGGCATATTATTACTTATTAATTTTTTCTTTAAATTGCAAGCACATTCAGTACTTCCGTAGTAGTGGTAGAGTTACAAAACAAATCATCAAAATGGAAAGAAAACAATACACAAATAATAATAATAATAATAATAAGATAAAGTACAAATATCCATTGCAGTATTGCTCAAGGCGCTAACATATAAATAAATTACCGGTAATAGACAATTTTGGAATGGAATGAAAATAATGTTAATTCTTTAAAGTTGATTTTTGTTTCATTTGGAAGTTCTTTAACTTGGATGATAAATATGGAGGGGGACGCCCTTTCAAGATGTTACAAGTCATAAGAATTAATTTTTTATTCCACCTTACATTGAGTTTTCTCTAATTAAAGGAACTTAAAAATAGAATCAATAAAGAGGCAAGTTAGTTTAAAGTCAACTTTTTTTTAGTCATGAGATGTAAGACTGGGTCATAGATACTAAGTTTCAAGATTTGAGTCTATAATCCTGGGATTGGAAAGCAAGTTTCTTAACAACCAAATGGAAATTTTTTAAAGGTACAATTTAACTCCATTATGTTTAGTAGATTTTTATTATCTTTATTACATTGTAATGTTGTTTGATGTTTAATAAAATTGTAATTGTTTTATTATATTTGTATTAATAACACAATCAAACATTAAAATATCGTATGATAGTAACTTTGTTATGGCGTTACACCTCTACTGGGGGTAAATAATTGATAATGAATTTCAAAGAAAAACATTGGTGTCTCCATTGGGATTTGAACTCAAGACCTTCCAGTTGCCATTCGGATACTCTACCAAGCTATGAGGCCAAGTGTTACACATCAAATTGTGATTTTTTTTTATGAGTGCCCACAACCAATTTGCATTATATTGTAGTTAAATTTAGAAGATAATGTGTATCTTATCTTGAAATATCTTCTGAAGTGAATGTTTGGCTTAGATAGAGGTCAAATACTGTGAACTTGAGGTTGTACTATATCTGAATTAGGATAAAATATATCTTGTATTACAAAGTATTATATTAAAATGTATTTTCTGTCTAGAAACTGCTTGAGTAAGTAGATTTACAATGGAGACATGACTAAATTTTGTCTCAACATATTACCCTTATTAAAGAAAAAAGAAATTTTGATTTGATGAATAAAGAATGATTTACAACCAGAAAATATTGTTAGTATTAAGGCCACATAAAAGAGTTCCTTGTCCTTTTTTGAAACAGGAAAGCAGTCAACATTTTCAGAATGAGTCGTTAATCTGATAACTCTAAATCTGTTCTACACAAGACAAATTAGAGCAGTATGAAAATTACTAGTTTTAGTAAGAATTATTGTAAAGCTGAAAAAAAATAACAAAAATGAAAATAAAAGGGCTACAAAGTAAAGTGCACAAGGAAGAGAAATTACTCAACATTATGACTTGATTGATTTGGGCATTTGAAGAGTGGACTGTTTGGAGATCATTCCCTCCCCCACTCCACCATCTTAATTTCCCACTGGTTTGACTTGCGTTTATATCTAAGGTCGTTGACCATTCAACGTTCATAAATGTAAGACTGGGTCATAGATACTTAGGAGTTTGTAGTACCCACTGCCTTTTTAAGGGGTGGCTGGGTGACTGGTTATCCTAATTATTATTCTTAAACTGTAAGCTAAGTGCATTGCCAAATTTTCCATTGAATCACCAAAAATGCTTCATTCAGCTTAATTCCGTTCAATGCTTGCATGTTTTTTTCAACAAATTTCTCCATCATTTACTTAGGCTGTAGCCACCTTCTATGCGGCATGCTTTAAAAAATTCATGATTGATTAAAAAAAAAATCTTGCTCCTAGAAATCATCTACTAACAAGTAACTTGTTGTCAGTACAAAGATAGAAATACAATACAGAGTAATGTATTAGAATATGATTTTAATAAAGTTTAAATAAATGTACAGGAGATAAATTCATATAGATTATAATGATAGATAATTACAAGGTTTAACCGTGTAACACTCATGTAAACAATACAATTAAGTGACAATTCATACAGTGTGCAAATAGGAAGCTTATACATTACTATGTTTAATTGATTCTTAGGTTCATCAAAACAATACACTCAAATTATTTGCAGCAATGTCCCCCTTTTGTTACTAAGCAACACTACTCAAAGGGTTAATGTGGTTGAGTGAACAGTAAAGTGTCTATAGCATTTTCAAGTTAAATATTATAACATAATTTACACTGGCGTCTTTTCAGATGGATACCAGCGCACAACAAATTTTCAGTATTCTTATTAGATGCTCAGTAACAAAGCAGTGCTATGCAATGCTGTAAAATAGCACTACACATCTTCTATAAAAATACATGATTGTATTTGTCCTTCAAATTATACAGTTAAAATGTTTGCAAGCACACATTATAGAAATTATTGATTCTTTGGGTCCATCACAACAATAATGTGTAAATGATAATTAAGCAAATACCATGGAGGCGCAGTATGTAGGAATAGATAATATCATAGGCTATTCAAAGTAAAATCTAAATTTAGTTAAGGTCATACCATACCACTTAAGTACCAGAGCCGTTACTGTAGTTGGCTCTCTGAAACAAAGTACAAATAGGGTTCTTAGTAGCCCAAGATGTGGCCTATCATTGAAATTGTTATCATGAAGTGGCATACTGTAAGGTTGTTGATCCTTGCTTTACAATTTCTGGGTCCTAGGTTCAAATCCTGTCAAGTGTTTTTACCTCGTATGATGTGATGTCATCATGACCATATTTGGGCATGTCACATGTTTTGTAATACTGTAGTACTCTAATTTTGAATGTTTTTATGGTAGGTTTACTCTCATTTTATCGGTTGAGGCACGTGCAACTACGTGATGCAAGATAACGCGTCCTTGTCCATAATCACGCTACATCGAATACTCATGTATTTGGATTACTCTACTGTAAAATCAAATAACGATTAATAATTGTCTATGATTATGAATTTCATCAGGTGATGATAGGTCTTTTGTTTCTAATATGGTTTTTTTACTTAATTTCACTGTACCATCATCTCTTTAGAGATGGAAGCAGGCAATAACAAATTTTTATTTCTGTACCTTTATGTCTTCTGCATGAGGAGCTGTTCCTTGTCTGCAGAATTACCTTGCCGTACGGTTTTTCCTTCAAGTACATATTCTTCTCATACGTCAATAGCTTTTCATAATTCCTATTAGTACATATAATTCTTTCTTTTGATAACCTTGGAGTTTAAACGTGAGTTACAGGTATTATGGAGTATCATCTGATAGGTGTGTTTAGGATGAGGAGAATTTTGTAAGGATTTTTTGGGATGGGGGAGAGGGTGGGGTTTTAAGAGGCAGCATGCATGCATGATTCAATTTTAAGCATTTGAAATGATAATTAAACTATACCTAGACTAACAGTTACTATATCCCTTATTATTTCATAGCTATGATTTTGATTTTGTTATTGATACATGCCATGAAATCCTTCAAGAACTTATACCTTCAAGATTATCATGTTATAGTTACATCAATTTTTTTTGTGTAGTTTGGCTATCAAAAATGTTATTGATTATTGTATTGATGTATATCATATATTTTATTTGATATATTTGATAAGAAATTTTTAGTAAAATTTTGTTATTGTAGTCTGCTATATATATTTGTTTTTAAATCTTAGAATTATTATGTTTGTACTAGTTGCCTTGCCTATTTTTGTTTTTGTTTCACTTTGACGTTATGAGAATGGGTTAATTCTTTTCTTGTTTAAAATAACAAGGAAATTTAATAGGAGAAAATAGGGTTTCTGAATAAAAATCATTTCATTTGAAGTTATACTCGTGCTTAATGATTTTAATTACCATTTCGAGTAGAAGTAACACACATGCAACAGTATGTTACCATCTCATAATATGTTCAATCTTACTATTCATTGCATCCTTACATTTTTATTCCATATTCAACAGAAATTGCTTGAAATTATCTCATAATGCAATAGCATTGATAAAATCCCATAATTCAACTGAGGCTATTTTCATATTGTTGTGTTAGAAAGCAATATACATTTTACATCCCATAATAAATAGGACAGTTTCTTGTGAAATATAATGTAGATTTTAACTATATACACTTGTAATTTCTAATAATGTATTCATAATGAATTTTTAATTTCATTGAGTTTTGTCCAAACAATCAAATATTATTACATAACTGTGATATGCCTATATTTGGGTGTAATATGACATCATCATTCTCATATATGGTCACATCACAGAAATTTGTCACATAACATGTGATAGTGTGGATAGAGCTTTAGTGACATAATGTTGATGAGTTCCAAACACATTCAGTTTGTCACGGCATGGATCTTGTTTGTATTTCAAAGTAGTTAAACACACAAATCAAAAATTAATTTTGATGCATATCCAGATTAAAACTACGTTCACATCAAGCCTGGATCCGGTCTGGAGCCAGGACAAAAAATTGTGATTTTTTTTTAACGCTGCATTCACATCGCACACGGAACATGGTTATTCGGGTTAAGTGCGTATGCGTTCTAATGGTTCGAACCAACCAACCAAGCTTGTTGCTAATTGGTCCAAGGGGGAAAAAAAGTATGATTTCTGGATGCAAATGGCTCTCAGATCCATCGGTCCAGATCCGAAGTCCGGATTGGAAATTATATGAATTTGATGTGAACTGTCCTATTCTTTACCACTGAACCCATTTTTCACGATTTTTTGTCTGGGCACCGGACCGGATCGGGGCTTTGATGGGAACATAGCTTAATATTAAGAAATTCATGAAGATTAAGTCTGATTACATTAAGCCTATAATTCATCTCTTTAATCTCTTTAAATACATTACTAATCTTCCCATTATTACATTTAATAGTGTATTTGTCTTCTTTTTGAATAGAATCTTGAGGCAAGGCTGAAGCACCCTCTATCAGACGACCTGTCAGCAGCAATTAAAGATGGTTACGCATTATGTCATCTTGTCAACAGTGTAAGGACAAGGGCTGTTCCATCAATACATGTTCCACCCCCTTCTCCAGTGAGTATTCAAATTAATATTGATTTTTTTTTAGTACTGTATGTTTCATCCATCAATTATGCAATCTATTTTGGAATATTTTTTGTATTCATTGTTAGTTGTTAATGTTATCTGAATTTGTTGACATTCTTATTGGCAATATTAAATTTCTCCATTAAGTGCAGTTGTGACCTGTCCACAAATTATAATTTTAGAAATACTGGTAAGATAAGATTTACTTAAAGTTTAATTAAACCTTCATTTATCAATTTTATATTTGAATCATACATTGTAATGTTAACCTTCCAACTTGTGGCAATAATTAGGAAATTGTCATGACCTGTAGCAACAACAACATGCATTTTGTATTATGCATTACACTGTGGGCAAACTGATTAGTCAAGATTATGTATGGCTTCCTTATTGTTGTAAAGACAACCAAATGTTTTTAATGTTTTCTATCTGGTGGGTGTTGTGCTTGTGTTCTTGGCAGTACCCACAATACATTGTTACACAATGTTTTTATATTCATAGACAATATGTGATGAATGTTATAATTATGTGCTATACAAATGTACATTGGCCATATATCTTGAGTCAGTGCAAATAACATAAGCTGAGCTAAAGGCAAAGTTATTCAACCCATCAATCGGTGTACTGCTCTCAAACCAATCAAACATTTAGGTTTATTGGTACTGGATACTGGTTCACATATACGTGGCGAAGACAAGCCAAACTAGTCACTTGTCGCTAAAATCAATTTTTTAGTTATTATTATTAATACATGGTTAAAAAGTAAAATGAGAGCTATGAAATGGTAAAAGAATCATTTAAATCGGACATTTCCTTATGAAGTTTAAACATACCGCTGTTTAAAGAACAATATTTGAGAATTCAGCCTTCAAATTTTATTATTTTGGGCATTTCACAGGCAGAAACCATCTCCAAATTGTTAAAAATTGTTGTTTTAACATTGAAAATAGGCAAAATAGCAGCATAGTATGATGTATAGATATATAAAGGTTAGTTTAGTGCAAAAATAGATTTCAAAAATGTTGACATTCCAGCATGTATTGGTCATTAAACTAAAACACGATTTGTAACTAATGACTGGTTTGGCTTGTCTTTGCCACACATGGTGGCTATTGACTGTATGTACAGTTAGCGCTTATAAACACTACATGTTAATGCTCAAAAATCAAAAGAAATACTTGCAACAATTTTTTGTTTGTTGTTGACTGAGGTATTGAGTGTCCTTTTGCAGCAAAGGTCTTAATAGATTGCGTACTTGGTAATATTGGGCATAAAAAATACAAGCATCTAATTCAGTGTGACCTCCGTGAGAAATAAGAAGTATAGGTAATGGGTTTTAATGGCGTGACGATGCACATTTTGGTAAATAAAGCCTGGCTTGGCAATCAGATTTATATCCCCATTAATTAGTTATTGATGGATTAAAGTACATAGTCCATTTCTTTAACCTCTACTTCAAATTACCATTACAAATAACACCAAAATTAACTGCCAAACATACAGAATATACTTATTGTTTGGAATGGAAATGCGAGATGCACATATTTTAAGCCATAGTTCGGCTTTCAGCATATAGTAATTAAATACCTCCCGCAGAAAAGTACCACCGAAAGCACTGCACACCAATTTCACAGACAAGGTAGATAAGTGCTTTGACTTGGATAATTCTAGAAATTACAGATAGGCAAGTCCTGACTTAACCCATGGCAAGTTTTAAAATGATGTAGGAGTCCCATTTTAGAAGAAACCAATTCTGGGAGACCTGTTTAAACACATTTTATTTTTTGCTGTGCATGGTGATATTCATCGACACTAACGTCTCGGAGAAAAATGATTATACAGTAGTAAAACCATGCAAATATCAAGTATTTGCGAGAGATGGGTTATTTTCCGAGAGATTTTTTTTAGAGAAACTGAGACCCATCCCTGTCAATGATGTTGATATCACCTACTCTGTGGATGTGCTGATGGCTAACTATTTGATATATCCTGTATGTGAATGAATATATTAGTAGGCTCATTTAAATATTAAAATGGAAGGAGGAAGTTGAGTTGGGGGCACTATTGTACAAGGAATTGCTGAGGCTTTATATAAGAAAATCAACATCGATTGAATGTTATATCTCTCAGAATTTGTTCCACACTGATCATTTTATTTTTATCCATACTATTTCCAGAACAAACACTTCCCATTATCATATATTTAATGCTTTCGCCAGATGTTCTATGAACTACCTTATAATATTAAAACATTCGCTTGTTCTCTCCCTTTCACATTTCATTTTTTAACTTAAACACAACTTGCTGAATGTTGACACATAAAGTCTGTTACTGCCTCTTGATTGAATATGAATTTTATCTTTCTGTACTTCAATTGTATTTTGTTATCTTCTTTTAAATGTTAGCTTTTAAGGAGTTGAAGAATCACTAGATAGTTGTTTTAATTCAACTTTTTTATCATCCCGTCCACCCCTTAATACTGTAGTTCGTTTTTTTTGTGTGTGTCAATTCTTTGTTGTGTTCCAAAGACGAAATAAATGAAAGGAAATGAATATTGGAGGTACTGTTGTAAAGGTATCATTGAGGGCTGTATTGAAATAATGTGAGCTTTCCTTTGTACAAATTTAAAGTCCTACTACTAGATTCGCCTCAAACCTCAATAAAGCTTGCCATGCTCCCCTGTGACTGAATGTATTTATTTGAATCATTTCAGAGCAAATTATCAATGGCGAAATGTCGAAAGAATGTTGAAAACTTCATTGAAGCGTGTCGACGACTTGGAGTGACTCAGGTACTATAAATTTTTTTTTGCTTGTATTTATTAAATTATTTATCTTTTTATATTTCTTAGGCTAATTTTAATGAGGTAAGGCTATCAAATAAAAAAAAAATTTTTAATGTATATAGATTATGTGTGTGTGTGTGTGTAGAAAATTGGAATCCAATTCGCTTTTTTGTAAATGAATAGATGTTTTCTCATTACCTAAAGGGGTCATTCATAAGAGTACAAAACATACTCTTTTCTGTGACCCCCCTCCCTCCCGATGAAAAAATACACAATAAAATGTGTGGTTTTGAGATCATCATAATGTTTTTCATAAAAGAGTACTTATGCCTGCACTTTCACTCCCTCCTCTATTCTTTTCAAAATGTTTTAAATTATGGCTGGCCCTTTAACGAAGAAACAGGTACATTTCTGGAACTAAAATCCTTTATAATCAAACCAAAAGGATGCAAGTTGATAAAAAATAACACAACACATCTTAGAAATAACACAAAATAATTATTTGATTGAAGACATGTTTGGATTGACAACCACCCACAATCAATACAGAACAGAAAAAAAAAACAAAAAAAAAAAACCAAGCTCTTTTCTTCTGGAATATATATACCTGTTAATATACAATGTATAAAAATGAAGCACAGCAAATATTAACAGGCTAATAGGTTCACTGTGTTTTCAACAGTCTCTGTGATTTAGTACTACTAGTTGCAAACATCTTAATTGATTATGTTGAAATGTGTTTGTTAATAAGTGCATATGCTTTACTATACCCCAGATTTATCATGACTGTACTTATCATTTACACATTTCCATAATAGACTAAGTGTATTGTGCAATAAAATCTATTTTAGCTGTGTACATGCTCCATTCATAACTAGCATAATAGATTGACTGTATGATAGCTACCAGGTACACTATTCAAATATGAACTTTGCAACCCTAGCAGATTTCCATTATCTACCTAGTGTCTCTCACTTGTACAATCCTTCATGTAAGGTCAGTCTGCTTGCTAAGGACTCTGATTTTGCAATACCTATGTCCTTATGGTTTAGCTTATCTTTTTTTGAAATTCATAATTTATGTCCAAGGGCTCTACTTTAATATCTGTATTCTTGTGCCACTGAGATATTTCCTTTATGAAAAATATGATACTTGTACATAAAATGTGTCCTATGAAATTCATCACCTTAATCATCTTAATCATGATTATATCGTCATCATCATCAGTATTATTATCATCATTAACATCCCTATCAACATTATCACTCATCATAATCATTGCTATCATCATTATCACTGTCATAATTTTTATCATCATCATCACCACTATTATCAATGTCTGCACATTTTCACCATTTTAATATTTATTGTCATCTTTTTCATTCTATCATTATCACTGTTGTTATTATCACCACTATTACTAATTGGTCTTTTACTGTATTATTATTATTATTATTATTATTATTATTATTATTATTATTATTATTATTATTATTATTGTTACAGGTCTCCCTCCAATTAAAGACCACTTTTGGAACTGGAGGTTTCATGGTCTTTAGCAGCTTTGATTTGGAGGGTGCAGAAATGTGATCTTTCATTGGAGGGGTCTTTAATAGTGGGAGAGCTGTATTATCAAAGTGTTTTGTATTCAAAAAATGTTTCTTAAACATTTTGTTGGGAAATGCACTGAAGTTGTAATCTTATTCAGTGGGAGTGGGAATATAATTCATTTCACTCAGTCATTCAAATTTTATTTCAGACATCCATTGTCCATATCAAAAAACAAGGAGAAAGAATACTGTACAAAACAATATTAGTCATTTGTAAAAAAAAAAGAGATTGAATAACCAGAATCATCAATTTATAAAAGTTCATTCCACCTGTCAGACAATTTTGATTAGTATAGCACGTTTAGCCTATTACAAATAGTTGAAACAAGCATGTTATTACTGGAAGGCATACGATGCTTAAATCTAAACACAGACATACAAATATATTAATAGAATAATGGTATATTGTTGTTCACGAACATAGCACTAGCACTGCTCCAGTTATGAGATAACCTTAAGGGAATTTTTGTAGCACACTTACAAGCGTAGAAAATATTTTAGTTTGTTTTTAAACTGGAGTGAATAAAAAACATGTTGATAAGTAAGAATAACTAAAGCATATTTTATCTTTGACTTAGGATAAATTATGTTCAGCTGCCGACATCTTGGAAGAGAAGGGTATTTTACGAGTAGCCAATACTGTCCAATCTTTACTGATGCTATACCCTGGTTCGAACAAAGCCGTTTCTACTGTATGACCGTGCAGTCACCCAGTGGACCAGTCAATTTCACTTAACCTGATTGTAGGCAAGTCCAATTAAGCTGTAAAATATGCATGTCAAACCTAAAGATCTGGTCTATTAGAATTTCAGGCAAGCGTACAGAGAAGAGGATATATGAAAAAAAATGTTAATGGTGCAATAACGACGAACCCTACTACGCAACATAACCAGTTCATGAGTTTATATTTACAGACATGTTGCATAGTAATACCCACATAATAATGAAAACCAAGCAAACGTTTGTATGATAATTCAAGTCTGTTGTTATTTTGACTAAAACAAGGCTATGTTGATGGTGAAATGCTTTAGCACAGAAGCCTAGTGAAACATTGCCTAGCCATACAGATGAAACTGTTACAAGCCTGAAAGGCATTCACAAAGCCTATTTTCCCCAACAATGAACATATTACCATTACACTAATTGAGCTCAGAAAGAAGCCTCTAATAATTCCATTTAATTTGCATAACAAGGGACCATTATCTTTAGGCCAACACTCCGAATTGGTGTGTGTACAGCATTAATTCCAAAGGGTTATTAAAATCTCATGTGGAGGTCTTTGCCCGGGCTAATAATTTTGTGTATCATTGCATAGATGTTGCTAAGAGAGCCCATTTTAAAGGTGGAACCATAGAGGTGTTATAATATCTCTATGGTGGAACTGAGCTGCCTATATCTAAGAGCTGCGTTTTTATCCAATCATACCATTCCCTGTATACACAGCGATTGGGGATAAGGATAAAATATAAGTTTAGCAATATTGCTTTTAATTGGTGCTTTTAAAAAATTGCAGATGGTATCAAGAATAGGATAAGAATAAAAAAGAATTAAAATATCTAATATGTAAGTTCCTCTACTTGTAAAATAGGGCCAAAATTTTACTGTTTTGGAAAATATTTTTATATTTGAGATGTCACATTTGGCTCACGCTCTAAGTTCCTTCTGTCACTGCATCTGTATGTTTATTTATTTTGTATGTAAGATTGTCTTAATTATAATTAAAAATTTTCCCACCATTATTATAAATTACCTGAATAATGTTTTTAGATATATTTGTTGGTTTCCAAAATTACAAGTGTTTTGTTAAATAAAACTGAGTTCAACTTTGTTGGGTTCTACCGTACTTCATTCAGATTTAAAACTTTTACCTGATGATTATGATGATATTGTCTGCCAGCGAAAGCTGAAGTTAGACCCAAGAGAGATTGACGTCTTACTGTATTTTATTAAGCCATACTCTCTTGAATTTTAGTCATACTCAAATAGATAAAGTCTTACTCAATTGAATTTTTAGTCATGCCAGGTTAAATCATAGCAAAACTTATTTAAAGTTAGTCACTTCAGTAAATTTAATTAAGTCAAGTAATGTGAATTAAGTCATACTATGATATCAAGTTGCACTCAATTTTATTGAAGTTTTTGTCAGTGTCTGTTGAATCTTTGTCTTGTATCAACAATGCTTAATTGAAGTTATACTCAATTGGTAAAGTTAATTGTAAAGAATTACATGATTATTCCTCTATGTGAATAAGGCCTTATTAGTTATTCATGTAGTCAGGGTTAAATATTACGCTTTTCTTAGCAGTCATAGTAAGCATGAGCTGCACAGTGGCAAAGCCACTGGATGGTTAGGGGGTGGGGGGATTTTCCTTCATAAGTTGTCAAACACCACCCAAGTTTGTTGAACTGAAAAATATAAATTTGCTGATCCCGACCCAAGTTATTCTTTTGGCATTTCCTAATATTGTGGTCTAAAAGCACCGTATCATCCTAAACAAAGATATTATTCCCCTAACCCCCATCAGTAATTCTACTTGGGACCCTGCCCAGAGAACTTTAGGCATTGCATTTTTTAGCCTCTTCTGGAGCTGAATAAAATAAATCTAGGGTACATCGTATTAAGGTGTCATAATTTTCTTTCTTTCATAATTTTCAAGAGAGTATTTTTTTCCTTTTTGTATTGACCCACTAGCATATTTTTGTACTCTTGTGAAAATGTTTGAAAAAAAAATAGACAACCCTAAAGCAGAGCCTGTTGATTGGTTTTAAAAGTTACAAGTAGTCTGCAAATCTAGCTTTCCCATGATGCATTGTAAACTGCCTATGGGAGGCCAGTGGAACCAATGAGAAAAAAGAAGATATGAGAAATTGTTTAGATATTCAGTTCTTATGTGAAATCACATACTAATCTCTGTATAGTATCTATGGTGAAATCAAATGAATAGAATTTATATATTTATTTTTATTGTATGAAGATAATTTATAAATTAAGTTTTCAATGGATAAAAGGTAAAAACAATTTATTCTCTTGTAATTATGCCAAACATTGATAACATTTTTAACATTTGAAACTGCAAGTGCTTTCCTGGGAGATTTAATTGTATGGTTTATTGGTTATGAAATTTTATCAAATTTTGTTTTCTAAAGGTGACCTAAATAGAGCAGCAGATGATATTGTTATTAATGATTTTAAATATATTATGTACCATATTGCTGCGTTATTGCCATAATTTTTTTTTTTTTAACCTATTTATAATTTTAAAGATGGTAGAGGTTTTCTTTGCATATAGAAACTATTAACTCCACAGACAAAGGCAGATGATTTATCTTCTGTATCAGGACAATTTATATTTACCCAATGAGACGAATTGTCCAACCTGTGCTGAAGAATATTCAAGATTTGGGAGGAGTAATCTAGCATATGTGATGATTAGTCCAGCATATAGGACGAATTGCCCAGCATGTAGAATGAATCATTTCATATAGCTTAGTTTCAGTTAGATTAATAAAAGTATTCAAACTTGAAGAGCAGAACATACTGTAATATAAAGTCGTTTCTATTACACTGCATGAAATTTCATAAATCGTTCATTCCTAAAACGCGTCTAGTTACATTAAGTGGGAAATTAAAGTAGTGTTATACGTACTTAAAATGAGCTTCTATTATTTATTATATTGTTATTGTTACTGGGTATTGTTATTATATATTGATATCATATTTATCGTAATTATTACACTTATTGATATTATGAATATATGTTTATCATCTATATATTATTGTCATCTATATTATTTGTTTTAAATGTATTTAAAGATATTCTGTCTGTGTTAAACATTGTCCGTACTGTCAAATTTTCTTTGACAAAAAATGTATGCCCATATATAGTCATGATATGCCTATATATGGCCATGATTTGATGTCATTATGACCATATTTAAGCATGTCATGTTTTTTCAAATATAATTTGGTGGTCTGGACAGGGTTTTAGTTTAATAATCTTAAACAATAAAATATATTTGATTTTTCTTTGTATATTTAAGCAAGTTATTGAAAGTTATAATAACTATAATATATAATTTTTTGTCAATTATTAACAGACACAACAGCATAATAATGATATTCCTTAAATTGGCTGGTAGACAATTTAATGATCTATATAGTAAATAGACTTTAAAGCACTGATTTTGATCTATTTGTTAAAGGTGATAAAATATTTACACCTTAAATAAGCAATTTAGGTTTTTTTAAATTTAATTTTAATGTGTTTTCTTTATATTTCTACAGATAGTTTATCTTTATTAACTGCGATAATGATGACAATAATACATTTGTGATAAAAATAATGTTGATTAATAATTTTAAATTTATTTCCACAAGTGTTCCTTCAGATCTTAAGTGTTCCTTCAGATTCAAGAAGTTGTAAAGTATATACCTTTGACCTACACAGGAATTATTATGTGCCTTATAATTATATATATATATACAAAGTTTGGGATACGTTATAAGATTGTTAACAACATTGTTTAATCAGACTTTTGTTTGATACTATCAGTCTTTGGGGTAGTAAGTAATTATGTATTTCTTATCATTATTATTATGGTATTGTTGTTGTTGTTTATTATTATTATTTTGGAAAAACTTTTTTTTTCCCCACTCAGGAGCAATTACTCTTCTAGGTCATGTCGGCATTATGAGATTACAATAGTATAGATAAATTGAGAAAATTATTAAGAAAAAGGAATTATTTACAAAAAAAAATCGCTTCAGTAAACATGTAACAGGTCTTACAGACACGAATCTATTAGGCAAGGTACACACGGTCCCGGCAGATATCATCTGACATGATTCCATAAAAAACGCAATACGACAACACGCGTGCACGCAGCGGATCGCTTTTAATGAGGATCCCCTTAGATTGCTGTCTACAATCATTCGCAGAGACCGGTGATGGATTCATCGGTCGACAGTTGTACTACACAGTGTGTGCGCGCCTCTGAATTTAGTGTATCTTCTTGGCCTAATCCTAAAGCTTCGTCCACACTATCAAATTTACTTTGACAAAAACTGTTGTATGCCCATATATAGTCATGATGTACCTATATATGGTCATGATGTGCCCATATATAGTCATGATGTGCCTATATATGGTCATGATGTGCCCATATATAGTCATGATGTGCCTATATATGGTCATGATGTGCCCATGTATATAGTCATGATGTGCCTATATATGGTCATGATGTCCCCATATATAGTTATGATGTGCCTATATATAGTCATGATGTGCCTATATATAGTCATGATGTGCCCATATATAGTCATGATGTGCCCATATATAGTCATGATGTGCCTGTATATGGTCATGGCCACATTTAGGCATATCACATGTTGTTTACAAATAAAATTGATAGTCTGGACAAGGCTTGAAGATTCCAGTTATATAAAGTATTAGAAAGTGTAAATTTATTGCTATATTTGAGGAATTTTATAATTTTGTAAAGTTCCATTAAATGCAAGTAATGAAGTGCTTACTCACTTGCAAACTGTTCTTTAAAATCAGAATTTTCATTAATGTATTCTTTGTTCAGTGCATTGCTATCTCCTTTAATGGTTTAATTTTGTTAAACTCAAAGTGTTTACATTCCCTGAGTGTCAATATATATATATAAAAATAAATGATATAATCAATGATTATAATATTCTTGATTCAATGTTAATTATTCAATTTAAATTATATGGAAGAGCAACCCGCTAGTTAAGACAAGTCAGG
>NW_022738561.1:452002-510466 GCF_011630105.1 Anneissia japonica
TATATATATTTTATAGCCCATTACATTTCCCCCATCTGTTGGTATTTTCTTTAGTACCAGATTCTCCAACCAAATATATATATTGCTACTGCATTGGTTTACTTATTACCATATTTGGTATCACCATATCCATTTAGATATTTCCCAGAGCTGTTATGCCTTAGTTTAATTCTCATTTACATTTTGACCTTTACCTTTACTACCATAATGGTTTTCATACCAATACCTGCATGGTTATACCAAGCAGTACAACCACCAAAATTGGTTTCCTCCATGATATTTGATGAAATGCCCTCAGACAACGGTCGGTGCGCTCTCTGTTCCCAACCAAGCATTCAAGCGATGGGGCTGGTAGGGATACCGTACTGTACTGCTACCCACCAGAACCATGAAACAAAACGATTCCTTTATTGCAAAAATTTTGGTGCACCTTCACTGTTTGTGCCTGATTGATTTTTTTTTAACCACAGGTGTAGTAGTTAATTTAATATATAATTTTTATGGTTCTTAATGTAATTACTTTTTAAAGATAATTATTTATAGTTAATTTATTTTAAAAAATTCTGGAATATTAGAATTTTAGGTAATATTTTTATGATGATGTTTCCTCCCAGAGAGTATAAAATTACATTTTAGAAACTTTTGCACTGGTGTTTCAGTCATAATTTATTCTCATTTAGCATGTACTATCATTTGGTCTATGCAACAAACACAGTAGATTAAGTTAATTATGAAGTCAGTTTGAATAAATATATATAGCAACAAAAGTTCCTAATTTTCAAATACTGTAGTAATTCATCTAGTATAAGCACCTCTCGTGTATAAGCCCTCGCGTTGCTTTACTCCTAGTTTTTCATACCAGCCTCTCCTTGAGCAAAAGCCCAGGTTAGGATTTGACTGAGTAGCCAGGTTGACTTTTACAACAAAAAAAAACCCTCAGACAACTTCTAAGGTTGACTTTGAATTTGGCATGCACTAAGTTAAAAATAAAATCTGTCTAATTTGTGTTCAAGGTGGGGAGGGTGTGTTTATACCGCAGGGATAACGGTAATATTTGCATATTTTACTAAATGTTACTCAAACTAATGGCTAATCATTTTCCAGCCCACCAATTCATTTCATGTTTAACTTCTGGTTTTGTAGCAAGATTTATTTTTTCTAATAGTATTTACATTTTCGTAAGAACATTTTTTTGAGAAATAATGATGTAATACCATGCTGAAGTGTGATTGTTCAACTTCATTAGAAATTCAGAAAGAAGCATTAAGGTTGAGACAAAAATAAGGAGATGCATGTTTGCATCAATTTAATCAATTGTTATTTAGACATTGTAGATACTTGATTCTTTAATTCAGGGTCTGTGTTGAGGTCATTGCTGTGGTTACCGGCCCTTATTTTTAATTTGAAATTAACTAAAATATGCCAATCAGTTTAACAGCAGTACATGTAATTTTTTTTTTTTTTAAATGGACCAAGATTAATAAATAATTTTATTAGATTGTCGTATAAGATGAATTTAAGAGATCATGAATAATCTACGTAAGATTTTTCAGTAAACAAAGGTGTTACAAAAATATATTTTGAGGGTAGATGATATTCTCAAATGTTTTATAAATTTAAACAAAATAAATGAAAGGTATTACTTACAAAAATTACTATAATATATGATGTTTAAAAAGTCATTGTATTGTTTAACTTTATATGGATAGAATGGTATCCTCAAGCCATTGAATTTTTGAACAAAATGGATGAAATATTCCATGATTTGTGATATGTATAAAAATGAATATTGTGACTATTGAGCAATAGTCGGTTGTAAGCATGCATAACTATTACCGTAGTTCATTTACCTATATATATGCAATTCATGTAATTATTGTCAAATAGGTATGGTGCGCCAATGTGGTCAAATCTTCACGAGCAATTTTATAATGAATAAACTATCTTGAGGAGATTTTGAGTTGAACATTGTTAAATAACAGTGAAATCATGGTTTCTTATCTCTCATTAGTGGTTTTACTATTATTAGGCTTATTATTATAAACTTTTTTTTTTCATTCATATATGCATGTTCGCCCCTGTACCTGAGTTTGTATGATCTTCATTCGATGTAGTCGTTAAATGCATGTTGCTTTAGGTGATTTGTCATTGAACTACTATTACTCGGAATCGTTCTTGAGTATTATACTTTTATGTATATATTTGTATAAATTTTCTTTTGTTATTTATACCTGGTTATGTGTGTTTCATTTATTTGCTTGGGTGGATTCAGGGGTGATGGGAAAATGAGAAGCAAGGGAGTGGGATGGTGTTAACAGTTATTTCAGAATCTATTGGTAATGGAATTAACAATCGTGATAGTAAAAGCAGATGGAGTGTATGTTCCTCTTCCCTATCGTTTCTTCCCCTCCCAGGCGCAGGCCCTCCCCTTCCTACTTTCTCACCTATCCTTCTTTTTACCTGGATCCACCCACTGTGTTATGTTTTATGAAATATTAGCGTGAGTAGTGTATGCTATATTACTTTGAAATGAGGGTTGGGGTGATGCATGGAAGGTGGCTACGAGGATTTTACTTGCAAAATGAAGAATCTAACCTATGACCTTTTTGTTGTTTTCTTTTTGGTATCATTAATGCAGATGACGTATTTTGCCTCCTGTGTCCTATACAGTAACAATTGTTAGTATTCCAAGACATGTTCAGTATTAATGATAATAGGCACTGATACTCTTCTTCAATTCAATAGTCAATACACAGATAAGAATAGGCTACGTCATCTCAGTTATAAGCATCAATTACGGTACCAAGACTTTAGTTAGTGGACGTCATTAAAACAATACATCTCTCATCGACGCCTGCCTTCATCCATCATAAATCTTGTCACTCTTAATTATAAATTTGTTATTATTACAGTATTCTATTATCAGTGTCATCGTCATCGTTGACATAATCATTACCCGCCTAACTGAAAATTCTGTCTCAGCATTTTGCTATGAAATAACGACCTCTTTGGTTTTTTTTAAAGATGTTGGCCTACTATACATTTACGTCTTTCGGTGCCTTTACATGCACGCAATGGTGACCTGAATTCAAAATTCAAAATAAATTTATTCCAAATCTTTTCAAAGCATAGATAAACAGTAAGATATAAAAATGGAAATGGAAAGGGCAACCACAAACAAGCAGAGCTTTACACTAGTAATTAAGATACTATTTCAAATTGACAAAGTAAGTCAAGGTATACATTTTAATTAAAGAACTTTCATATCATAGATCAAGATAATAATAATAATTATAATAATTATAATAATAAGAATAATAGCAAAGAAAATAAAAATAAAATAAATAATAAATAATAATAATAATAATGATAAAAATAAAAATAATATGTCGGTCTTGGATAGCAATTTAAACACTGTAAAATTATATAAATAATTAAATTAAATAGCAGCAATAAAGCAACATATAAATTGCACTTCAACATCATTGACTATTATTGACGAATTTCTTTACAAATAATACAGTTGTTCCCGTCTTGGCAGTGGTACCGTTTCATCTTATAACTTTCATGATAAATATTATTCATTTTGTTCTTAAATAGTGAAATATTAGCACATGCTCTTACATTGCTTGATATGTTGTTACACACCTTAGGCCCTATGTACGAGATTCCTTGTCGGCCAACATTTGTGCGTTTTAAGTCGATAACAAGGTTTTGCTTATATCGTGTATTATGATTATGGTACGAGTCAAGTGTACGGAACAACAAATAAAAAGATTCTGGTAATAAACCCTTATCATATAAAAACATTAAGTTGACTACATTTTTTTCGTATAAATCAAATATGTTTAAAGTATTGGTTTTAACAAAAAGTTGAGCAGATGGGTGTAGATAATGTACATTACATGAATCGGCTGTCAATCAATTTTGCGTGCCAGAAAATTAGTAATTTTACGAATGTGACAGATGTATATTAATGTACCTAGCAACTCCATCCCTTAACCCTCATTCTGATTCGATTCCTTTGATTTCTCTGGTAGGCATCTTGAACAAGGACATGTTAGCTATTTTACCTACCAGATTATTATGATTCCACCAATGACGATGGAAAGACGCCAAAAATCATCTTTGGAATCTATTTTAAAGACGTACTATCAAAAAGAGAGAAAAGTAGCTCTTTTAAAAGCATCAAATAAAGTATTACCTTCCAACGAGAAACATTTCGGGGGAAAAATAGTTTTCACCGATTTACAGATATTTTACTACAAAAAGGTAGGGAAAGGTAGGAGGTAGACATTTTTGATTGAAAGTAATAACTTACTTAAAGATGCAAATTAAGCAATTCAAACGTAGAATAATATTTTCATTTTTTTACCTCATGACTAAAAGTACAGGCAAAAAGTCAAAACTTGATAAGACGGGCCCTACAAAAGTAACAAAAAAAAAACTTAAGAAGACCTTGCAAATATGCGACAGAGTAAACTTGACCTAGTACACCATGCCCTGTACAGTATTGCCATTTAATATCCAGTTCTCGAGGCACTATTAAAAAATAAATAGATAAACAATCATAACCAACCCTCCCGCATCGTGCTGCCTGTTGGCACAAGAGATCCAGAGGTATGCCAAATAGCCAACTTAATCACTTTTATAAAATCAATTTTTACAAGAGAAAAACAACAAACAACACAGAAGATAGTCTAACCCTTATTATGGAGGCTAAAGCTTTCTCCTGTTCCGCGAGTGGATTTGTTTTTATCTAGCAATTCTTCGTGAAAGGAACAAATCTGTAAAATTTGTGATCTTTATATGGCAAACCGTGTAGGGGCCTATTGTAATTAAAACACTTGTGGTTTGCCTGTCATCGCGGTGCCTTCAAATCTAAGGGTTTCTAAACGGTTCAATCTTTATAAAAAAACATCCAGGATTTTCTGACACCAAAAATTCTTCAGCCTCATATCCAGTCTTATATTAATCCTAACTCAACACCCCTGTGTAGGGGTTAAACTAGGACGAGTAAATACATATTTATTAAAATTATTGCTTTATATGCATGCATTGTATGTGTATCATCGTTTTATTATTTGTCATTAAAAGGAATTATGATATGTTAAATAAAGCATCGCATTTATCAGCTTCGCTGGACGTCAGCTTTCGTTGCGTCCAAAAAATTTCACCTGCATTCTTTTTTTTTTGTGAATAAAGAAAATTATTCACAAATTTTAATAATTGACCTCAGCTCCTTCCTCATCATTTGATCAAGGTCAAGAGGTTACTTCGTTCCCGTGACCTCCTCTGTCATTGAATGGAACACCCCTCAGGTAATAGTGTACTGTGTCATTTTGTGTAGTTTTTGTTAATTTCCATGGCTGTGATCTGGAATGTCGTATACAAAATAATATTAAAATGGATAATAGGTTTATACCACCTACTGTATATTAAAATGAAGTTGTCTTCTTTCATCGGAATCCAAATTCCGAGGGACCATTGTAACAATAATACGACCCTGGATGGATCGTGAGTGCCATTAAGTAGTCTGTTGCCGACGCAATAAGCTTGTGCATAATGTAAACTTCATAATTTGTCATAAATTGAATTGGTTCATATAAACCTCTCCCTTCCTTTTGGGAAGTCAAGTTAATGAAGAGCAGTGAATTAATAAACCACAAATTGACACGCCTACTTGAGACGAATGGAGCAGTGAGGTTTGCGAACAGTGGCGTATCTAGGGGTGTGCCGGGGGGTGGGGGACGCACTCCTCTCCCTCAAAAACATTTCTCGCGCCCTCCTAGTCGCCCCTAAAAAAATCACGGTCAAGTAGTTAAAAATCACCTAAAATCACCTTATTACTGCCCCTCAATCAACTGATCATAGAGTCCCTCACTTCACCTTCTCCACGGCCCCCTCCCCCACCTATTAGCACCCCCATTTCAAGACTTCTAGATACGCCACTGTTTGCGAACCGCGAAATATTAATTATATTAACCTACCCGGCCCATACTTTGTATCAGGCATAATATGCCTGCAGGAAAAATTTGGTCACGGCCGGGGCCAAAATCGGCCCGCCGGACCGATTTTGGCTTTAAAATTACCTGCCAAATGTAGTCCACATAAGCCAAAATCGGCCCGGCATCTATTTAGTAGTTATAACTTGTATTTTCATAACGTTGTTCATTTTTTTTAAATCAATTATAGACAAATAGGCCTATCTTATCTCTTATTACAATACTGTTTTCATTCGTTATGTGTGAAATCATGATATTAAGTAAAGCTTCGCGCCCAGTAAACCTTTTGTTGTTAAAGTACGAAAAGAAGTTAAACGATGTGTTCCGCTTTAGTTTATTTTTTTAACTTTTTTTGTTTTGGTTCTGTGTGTTTAACGCCGCGACGAAGTACATGCATTCAATTCAAAGAATTCTGACCCCTTTATTTCATGTATTAGAATATCTAATACCCCACACAATAATCCGGAATATTTAAAACTAATAAATCAGTCTTGTTTTTCATGTTAAGCCCTAACCCAGGCAACCACGGCCGCCGAAAATGATGCATGTGTATCGATCGCCCAGACAGGAGACGAGTTACAAGTGAAGTGGCCAGGCAGATTCGGATTAATTTTATACAAGTGGGACTGGTTTTAGCGGCTAAAATCAACCCGGAGGACCGATTTTAGTAGTCTGGCGGACCGATTTTGGCGCCCAAAATCTGTCCGCCGGACATTTTTTTGCCCGGACCAATTTTGGCGTTGCCTACCAATCGGGCTACCAATAGATTATTAGGCCTATTATATAGTTTTACTTCACTATATTATTGTTTTCTGTTCTATACGGGTCTCCGATGTATAAGAATGAGATGGTTATATGAAGAAGTGCGGTAGGCCTTCAGCTTATGCAGTATTTTTGGTTTTTCTTTTTTTGTTTTGTTTTGGTGATAAGGCCTATCATTATCAACACATCATCATCACGATCATCTATCATGATCATGGCATTACCATCATCATCATCATCATCATCATCATCATCATCATCATCATCATCATTATCATCATCTTCATTATTGTTATTAGGCCAGCTGTATCATGTTTATCTATATTTTTCCTCTTAAATTATACGGTACTGATTGGCCATCGTAGGATAATCGTCAATTAATAATGAAAGGCAGCGCTAGATGCCACTGGAGGACCACGTTAAAACTACTACTTTTCAAAGAAAATTCCACGAAATCTTGTCTTGTTAATAAAAAGGCCTCCACAATCCATTAAAGTCACGTACTGTACCTGATTTTAGTGGTTATAACCCATGAAAAAATTATAAAATTAGTTCTTCTTGATTTCTTTTAAAACAAATTAGTCTACTGTTATAAGCCTTTTTACACCAAGAGATACCGCAATTACTTTAGAATCTGAAAATAGCGAAATGGAATGATCGTGTCAAGTCTATCCAGAAGTCAAGACACGAATATTTATTTTATTTTATTTTAGTCTGGCATAAATATATAGAAAAACAATCATCAGCACAGCAGAAACCTGTCTCTTATACACATCTAGATGTGTATAAGAGACAGGCTTTATATAAAGTACAGTATTAATATTGAGTTAAAGTTTTGAGTTTCTTTATTTAGTAAACACGGTCCATAGAATTGTACAAAAACATAGGTCCAGCGTATTTTAGAATGGCAGGTCCCGGGGTAGCGAGAAAAAAAAAAGACTCAGACTTATTCCCCCTGAAAAAAACACACAATCAACCTACCTCATCAGACCAGGTCGTCTAATTCAATGGCCCTTATAAGACATTGGATCCGTTTTAATATATTCTCAAAATTAATTACAGTAGTTTATTAAGAGGCTATAAATTATTAGCATATAGGAAAGCTACCGGTTTATTTTATGGCCGTTATTATTGGTGTGAATTGTTGTTTCTCATCTCATTTTCAATTGAACCACGTGTTTAGAGGTTGGTAAGCCTAGATATGGGTAGCCTATACCGGTGTGTAAAAATACAGGAACAGAATTAATTTGGAATCTAAGACCTATCTTAAATATATACAGATAAGCCATTAAAATAATTTAATATACTATGTAGCGTTTATAGTTTATCCTCAGACAAATTATATTAACCAATCAACTCCCTAACCATTTACATCAAATTTATGTCTTCTAGTAGCTGAATTAATATTTTACCACGGTAAATAGGCCTATATCTTATAATTGTTCGTTCATTCACGAACCTCAATGTAATTTGCATTTCCATTTTGAATTTTTTTTTTTTGTTTCTTCAATTTTTTCGACTTTCAATATGCTATTTTCTTTTGTCAAGTTGTAGACTAATTTCACTTTTTTTTAACCAAACCAAAAAAATAATTAAACTAAATTAAATCTGATCACGGTTAACCAAAAGTAGCATCATTTGTGTTTCAGTATCCTGACCTTTTGATATTAGTCAAACGTTTATATATAAAAACAATTGAAACAACTGAGGAACGAAACCATAACCGACAAACAAGTCGAAAGATAGGCGCTAATTACGTCAGTGCTTAGTCACAAACAGTAAGAAAACGGTGGTTTTATAAACGGTAACTTGGAAGAAGCGATGGATTGTTCCTGCTTAGTTCTGGCATCCGAAAACACTTCCTCCACGAAACCAACTAATCCTGTATTGTTAAATTAAAGGAAATAATATGAACAAAGGATTGTATTATAGCTCTATTGTCATTATATTGGTGAGATTAGAATAATTTCGTCGATCTTGAAAGAAGTTTTTGGACAAAGCATAATAATGATATACATTAGGTAATATGTAAAATACTGAACTTCTTAGTCATTCACAGAGATACCGCAATTACTTTAGAATCTGAAAATAGCGAAATGGAATGATTTTGTCAAGTCTATCCAGAAGTCAAGACACGAATATTTATTTTATTTTATTTTAGTCTGGCATAAATATATAGAAAAACAATCATCAGCACAGCAGAAACAGCTGGATTTACAATGAGCAATTTATTACAAAAAAAAAAATGACCCATTAAATCAAAAGCATTTTTACTAAAATGGAACGACATTATCTAATGAAGCTACAATTACATATTCTCAATTAAATTAAACCATTAATTTACAAATTAGAATTATGTATTAATGAATATTTACAAATTGATATTAGATAGCAAAATAATATATTTAAGGAATTAAAAATAAAGGAATTTTATGTAATGTAATTATTATAAACCAAATGGCTATTAGGGGCCCATTAATAAATAGCCTACAAAATAATATTTTAAAATAATTTCCAACTTATTTGAAGAAAAAAAAACTGTAAGAGGGCCACTCAATAGGCATAGGACCGTAGGATTTTGGAGGAGGAATTATTGATAGGCCTATATTGTGTTGATTTTAACTCAGCTGTGGATTCAAGTGGAGCCGACCTGGACCCCCTGAATTTCTCAAAATTATAAAAATAGTGGGAAAAAGAAAATTATATTCGGCTAAAAAAAGAAACAATTCTTACGATGGATATTCTGAAAACATGATTCATTAGGCCCATAGGTCTATGGAGGAATTAGTTTATGCAGAGGTCTACTTAGTTCTAAAATTGTCATTCCTTGAATTAAAAAATCGCTTTCTGGAATTCACCACCCTAGGAAAATTGACGGACCCCGGCGCATATACCCAAACCTTCAATAGCCATAAAACTCAAACCTACGGTCCTCGGTGACGCTTCACAAAGGGCCCGACAATTAATCTTGCATTGGGGCCCAGGTTCTCTTCTATAGCTACGTCGTTGTTTAGGACTTTGGCATAATTACCGTATAGTATAATGCCTATATAGCCAAAAAAAAAAAAAAAAAAAAAAACCAAAAAAAAACTGTACACTTCGGAAAGGGTCTGGTACCTCATGGCGGATACGGGGTGGGTGGTAAGGAGGGGGCACTGCCTCTCCCCATTACAGCACAAAAACCTCACAGCACAGCCAATGGACCCCACCCCTGGTTGTAGGCCCAGTGTTGTGCCCATGGAATTGTCCACAAGATTGCTCACAAAACGTAAAAAACATCTAGTATCTGAAAATGCGATAAAATACTGTATTTGCTTAACTGCTCGTGCCCGTTTTGTTGTACTGTACACTTTAGTTCAAATAAAATTATGAAATCAATAAAAATGAAATTTATTTTCAGAATGTTATGCCAACATGAGGTCTTATGACAATTTTGCCTTATTCTGTGATGATTAGTTTACCATGTATGTATCGAATGACAGGAAATGACTTTTATAACGCCTACAGTGAAAGTAGTTTATTTAAAACAATATAGGGCGTAATATTTGTATTAATTAATTATTATTGGCATTATGAGCAATACCGTTATGAATTTTGCGAATGTGCGCCCTCTTTAGGGTACAGTAGATGCAACAAAAAAAAAAATCTTTGTATGAGGTCACACATCCGGGTTACACTTACACCGAATTAGTCTTTTTACACACGAGATATAGCAGTGTAGTGCTGTGGTTGAGCCGCTAAAGTTAACATCAGGATAATGGGCAATGAAGACGAACGAACTTTTTTGCAAAAGGCCAGCGGACAGTGGAATGACTTTAGGACATTTTTGTGGAACAAAAATGAAAAAACAGTGTTGGGAAGAAATGGAAAAAGTTGGGGTAAGTGATGTCAGGGCACGCACCTGGGTGCCGCCGGGCGACCGGTCTAATCGCTGTTCGATCACCCGGCATACTACTACTATGACCCCGACGCCGATCGATTATTATAGAATGCTTATCAGACTATTAGGCTATCGTCATTTGACGTGTCAATCTAAGTACAATTTTCTCGGAGACCATTTTAAAGAATTTCAGATATTTTTTGGCTTGACACTACGATGTAATGAAGTGGCATGATTGAGGACGTACATGGGGAGAAGGTCCCCAACCTGTTTCATCCAGGCCTAGAATTTTATTAGGAATATGATTTCACCGGCAAAGAAAATGAAATTTTCCGGTGAACTTTGACCGATGCTTACACTAGGAGTGTGAATCCATGTAGGCCTAGATATTGTAATACTAACTATCCTATTATTACCTAATTCATTCATCTCTTTTTATTTTTGTTTTTGACAATGTAGGCCTAGGCTACATAATTTATAACATTTTATAAATAAGGTAAATCAATTGTCATGTACTTTATTAATCTTCTACATTGTGAAATAATCCATATAATCTCCAATTCTATGCTGTTCAATTGCTTATGGAAAAAGATACATTGTTGTCCGCATATAATAGGCCTAGCCTAGGCCTAGATTTGAAATTCACTTACATAGGATTCAATACATCTTTCATTCAATTTATTTATTTATGTTGTGCTTTGATATTAATGTTACTTGGTAATTAATTTTGTTAATTATTGATAATTTTGCCTATTTATCTTTATATAAATATGCCATCATTTTGTGTGATTGGTGATGAGATTTAAGCAGCTGTCATGGAAATGACAGGGAGCGAACAGTAGATGTTTCCCAAGCGAGGTCATATTGACCGATAGAATATCACTTAATAAAAATCTAGGCCTAGTTTTTAGGATTCTGCCTGCCATTAGTATTCTCAGAAACATTCAGTAACAAACACATGATGATGTTACAGTACTAGGAAACTATAGCAACATATCAAACATTTAATCCTATTGATTTAAGTGGTACAGGATTTAGATAGCTCACACACATTCCTTCTCAAAAAAAGTCTTGTAGTTTATACTGATAATATATACTTTAATTTATTCCAGTAATTAATGGTTTTTTTCTTGCACAAAATACAATATACAGCTATGCTCTCTGTATTCATTTATAATTATTTTTTTCAAAATTAATTGATAAATATATGGATAAATGGGTTGTTTATTCACAATTCTTTTTATGAACATAAATGTAGACTTAATTGGGTACAAAAGTATAAAATCATGTCAAAGGAATGCCTTGACAGTAAATTTGGTTTTGGTATTTATTAACAATAACCATGAAATTCTATAATATTAACATAACATGGCTAATTATCGACAATAAAAGCTTGACTCAAATCTATGATTATAATTTGCCATTGCTGAACTCATAGTATTAGTAGTAATATTTTAATATCTTACCAAACAAATGATAGCTGTATGAATGTTCGAAGATTCACATGTTGTATATGTCAAGCAATCTTACACCTGTCCCCATGATATAAGGGCAACTGATCTTTACTGTGGGCTATAGTGATACAGTTCAAATTCCATTTAGGTCTTGTCATTGCTGCCTGCTGTGTTGCGCCATCAATATTAGAAAACTGAAATATATTTAAAAATTCTAATTTAGATTAATTTCTTCCATTACCCTTCTGTTACATTTGTTGGCGGTCCTCCAGTACCTTGGTAATTTGAAACTTGAAATTTTAAAACATTTTTTATTTTATATTATTTTCTGTGTTTGTTTGTATCCAAGGTTCCTAATGATTTTTAGAGTTGTAATATGATTAGTTTGTAATAAATTTTGTTTTCTATTATGGCATTATTAGGTTCATTTGAAGGTATACATTTAATAATAATAATATATATTTGGTAAATATACATAAATGAAAAAAATGGTTTGTCACATTTCTAATATACTGTAACATTACTGCTGTTTTAATAATTGACCTCTCTGCTAGAAATTATCAAGTTGACCTTTAAGTATGAAATATTGATTATAGTGTTGGGATAGTGATTTGATCACTGTCAAAGGACAATATTAGTCCATACATAATGTGCTGAGTTCCAAGTATAATGAGCTGCAGTATGTTAAGAATAACCTACCTTAATAGTAATTCTAACCTACCCTTGCCCCAGCCCAAATGCCTGCCGCAAGTATAAAATTCGTTGGGCACTACTGATGTTGGCCTAGAACATGAAATATTATGTTCAGCCCTTAAAACTTAAATTCATTAGCATTCATTTACCAAGATTATTATTTATCACCCCATCCTCCTTAAAAATAATGTATGTTAATATATTTCTACCTTTCCCAAACTTACGTTGTGTTAAATTGCCATATTTTTGCTTGTTTCCGACAGTTGTATAATAATAATAAAAAGTATGAATTGATAATAATATTCATAGAAATTTAAGATAAAATATTTGAAATTACACATTGAACTGGTGGAAAAAAAATATAGGCCCTATACAGTACTTTAAACTGAAGAATTAAACGCCGAAAATATTAAGAGCAACTATGTGGCTTTTCTGAAATTACTTGATACATTCAAATTTTTATTGTACAAAAATCTCGTATTTCCAATCTGAGGTATATTTCCGGGCTATCTTAGGCTTCACTAGCATTTGAAATTGAATCTAATAAAAGTGACCACCAATGTACATTTTACTTAAAAACCAAAAATTCCTGACTCCCATTTCATTCATTACTGTACAGTACATGCTGTATAATCAAAGCTTTAAATCCTTATTGTTATTGTGAAGCAAGCGTTATTGTATTGTAGAAAATACTAGGGTTGGTATTATTTTGTCTATTGTGTGACTGTGTATTGTGTGACTGAAAGTGAAGAATTGTAATTTGTATGAATGGGAGCTATATTGACATTCTATTGGCTGACCTTGTGGTCAAAATTTCTCATTCATCAGATAGGATATAAAAAGGATATGACTCGAACAGATCCCTGGGAGCAACATCCAAAAACAGATCATATATACCACAAGTTCATGTTTTGTTCCCTTCTAGCTTCAACACTGTCACACATTACACCTATTGAAAACACTTCCTCTGTAAATAACCTTCGGCCTTATCATAGGTCTGCTTGTTTTTCACTCATTGAAATCTGCTGTGGAATTTTCCATTCATAGTGATTCATTTTATACAATACAAGTGTAGAAATGAGTGGTTTATAGAAACTAAATCTCTACTTAAAAGCCACTAGCAGTCAGGAAGTCATTCAATAGTCTTATTTAAAGAAATAAGTCTTTAAAACTTGATGATTTATTTATAACTGCTAGATACCTCATTTTATATGAACGGAGTTAGTTCATAATCCCTCATTTTATATTGGATTGATGAGAATAGGCCTACTCTATGTACTACCAGTTACTGAAAACTTTAATTTAATTGAATGTTGTAATTTGTTGATTTTTTATTATAAACAAAAAAATCGAACTACTGTAATAAGCCACTTATACAAAGTACTGCACATTATAGTATTGTTGTAGCATGTTCCTATCTGCATATGATCTCTCATATTCAGTAATTTGATCTCGTTGTAATGTCAACTGATACAGTATCTGTCGGTATTATTTGTCAATTTAAAATTCAAAAGGAGGCATCGGGCTAATGGAACCGATTAGTAATTATTGTAGAGGTAGCATTTAAAAAAAAGTTTTACCTTACTCATAATTTTCAGTATCTTGCTTTACACTGACATGCTTAAGATGAATTATTTATTTTCTACCGTACCTTTAAATTCTACTGGCCTTCATAATCTGAGTTTTCCCAAAGGTCAGTCAATTAAAAAAATCTTATAACATTAATATACTGTAGGCCTAAAGCCTATCACACATTTTGGTAATCATAATAAATAATATAATTTAGTAACTGGTTAATTATTACTTAGTATATATTGTAATAACTGGATCAGTTGATGAATTAGAAAAATATTTTTGTTTTATGTTTGGATGAATGATCTGCAAAATTTAATAATAATAATAATAATAATAATACATAGTGCTACTAGTGGCCTTGATGCTAATTTTTGAGGATGTCCAGTAAGTAGTCCTGTTATTAAGTTTGACCACTAACTTTAATTTATTAAGCAAGTAGATTAATAATAGTAATACTGTATACTTGGAAAGCATGACATTTGCATTTTTCAAAAATTTGACTGATTGGTCAGTTATCTAGTTGATAATTCATGTATGCAGATATTTTTGTCTAACCTCACTCACATAAATAAATAAATAGGTCACATTCAGCAAAATATTGTAACGGAACTAAAGTATACAGTATATGTACAGTACAGTATGCATTTAATATTTAGATTATCAATTAAAAACTTCTTTTTCATAGTGCTTGTAAGTTGTTACTCACGTATTTGCATTCAATAGTACAGTTATTCAATGATGTGCACTTATTTCTACAGTAATCTGTGGACATTTCATTTTATGAAGATTAAATAGATTATGATGGTATTGATATCAATTCATTGCCAATCAAAAAACATCAAAGTACTTACTGCATTTTATTAACATTTCATTTTAAAACCCATAAAATTCCAATTGAATTAAAGTAAGTTTTAAACATAATATAACTTTTATTTTCCATTATGTGGTAACTTCATTCAGTTGGATAGTGACACCATTATTTTGGTTGTACCATTTCATATTTTTATTAGAATTTTTATGCTGGGTAAAAACTACTATTGAGATTGATTTTTCAAGCCTGTATCAGAATATTACAGTATTCAGTAGGCACTTTACGCAACAGGACGAGAAGATGGGTGGACGGTGGTTCTGTGCTCATCAGAGCGTGAAGACCACAGTAAACACTTGGGCGCTTAACCTGAATTTCTGTTCTGTTTCCTCATCCTCTTCGTAAAGTGACTATTAGCAGCAGTATTAAGCCGGGTGCTCCCTGTGCCCGACGGTCTTCGGCCTACGCGATTCTATGGAGAATGTAGTGTCACGACGCGCACACAAAAGATTGTTTTTAATGATAAGTTCAGACTGAAGCCAACATTCGCAAGGCGGTGTCTTGTAGTCTAGCGCTCACAGTCATTGTAGTTGGAGTCATCATACGATGGTTGTACGGCCTCTGTAATCAGTTGTAAGATTTTAATCAACAGTTTTGCTTACTTCAAGTTGTGCACAACCTCAGGGTTAGAATTGAAATTTTGTTCTTTGAGAGTCTTGCAGTTAGATTCTTGGCCTAGACCTACCTGTAGCTTACTCTAGCTAAGCTTACAAGCTTTCTGTTTTGCATTATTGTTCATTCACAGGTATATAATTATTATAAGCACACACATACAAATCTGGCCCAATTTTTGTGGTTTGGCTTGTACCTGGGATTTGTTTACCGCTGGAACTTATTTCATAACATCGTATAAGCAAGCTTTTATCTATCTAAATGTGTAGGGTTTACAAGACTTCTTGCAGCAGCTTCTAGAATGCCTAGCCATTCGGACTACGCAGTTGCGGCTGCATTTAGAACTAATAACTAACATTTACTAATATTCTAAAATTATTGTTCTCATCGTTGTTTCATCTTCTGTAATACAGTATATCCTGTTGTAATAATCTCTGTTGCACTGCATAATAATAGGTTTATCTAGATAGATGGCACATTATTGCATAATTATTATTTTTTTTGTTATAGTACAGAAGTACAGCATTAGTAATAGTAGACTTTAGTAGTGGTAGTAATAATAGTTGTCAAGTTTGATTGATTGAAATAAAGATATTAATAATTAATTTCTTTACTATCCTTGGAAACGTTATATTTAATGTCGACACGTATAATAATAATTGATTGTGGAATAGGAAATCAATGTCCTGGTTAAAAATGATTGCCTTTCTTGTCGTCACCATCACTGTGTTGTAACACAGGTGTTGTGATACTGCCAAACAGGTGCTTTCATAATCAATTTGTTGCCCTCTTTATGGGATCTGCCGTCATATGAATGAACATAGGTGTTAAGAATTTTTCATTACATGCATACGTCTTCTAGTGGATGAAATAGTGACAGAGCTGGCTGGATATTATTTGACCTGAATGGATGTGCAATTTGACCTCAAGGGGGACTTCTGTGATTTATGGAGCATGTGCCTCAATCTGAGTTGTATAGTAAAAGCTGGTAGTTGGAAAGTTCACTCATACAAAAGGTGATGGGAAAAAATGAGCTGAGCCCACTAGAGAAGCACTGTAACTTGACCTTTGTACGTTGATCTCCAGTATTTAGATTTTTATAGTTTGTGCACTCTGATCACTCAAACTATAGAGCTGTAGGTCTACCCCATAGTTAGATCCTTGTTTATCTTATGAAAGCAATTTGTCAACTTAATTTAATAGATGTCTGTAGTGTTCTCTCTGCTCTAATCCCATTTTGCCTAATCTAGTAGCATACCTGAATATTCAGTACATTCACTACATGTGTGAATGGACTTTTTCAGAGTGCCAGTCAAACAATCAGAACAGGACCATGTAATGTACACGTGCATGCCTCACAATCTTGCATCGTCCCACAAATGTACTTGTTTGCATAATATCACTTTATTTATTCAAAAATTCTCATCTATCGTATAGTAAACTGATAACACATGGTGGCCAATGGCCAAATTGCATGTTATTTACAAAATATTTAAAAACAGTTAAAATATTTTAAAACAGCAACAATATCCAAACGTCAGAAAAATGGTGAAAAAAAACCCAAAAACACAAATATTTACAATAATATCCAATAAATTACCACCAAAATTTAAGGAAACTGATTAGAAAAATTCATTATTAAAAGGATAATATATAAAACATGGTTAAAAATGCTTTGAACATAAGAAAAATACCAAAAATTACAACCAATAATTGGAGCAACCGAGTTGTTGTTATAGTGTTGTTTTGGTGGACCTTAGCAACATACTGTATCCAAGGGGCAGGGCTTAGAGGATAAATCCATTGCAACTCTCTTCCCAACTAAACCCTTGATAATGCTGCAGCTGTACCCAATTATAATTACCTGTATGTCATGTGTTATGTCCTTATAAAATTGTGACAGGAGTAAATTAACTTTCCTCTATTCCACTGGTGATTGTGTAATTTTGGTTGGAGCTGTGTCTTGGTAAACAAGATGCTTGCCTTCCAAGAGCTCTCACTTGTTTACATATTTTGCCATGATTTAAGATAGTGTGAAACAAACCACAAAGAAAGTGAAATAAGTCATCGCACTAACTATATTTCAAAGTCATTGTTATTACTAAAGATGAACAAATTTATTCGAGTTCAACTGTCTTTGTTAAATTTATCGGTTTTTACAATAATTTATTTTCAAAGATAATTCGTTAATGTTTGATGTGGATCATACCTTCAGATTCTACCAACCTAGATATTATCTTTTTTGTCCAACATCCAACAGCTAATACACTCGCCACTTACTGGATGGAACGATGCTTTATAAACCAAGTCTCTTATTGATGCCTAGGGAGTGGAATTGATTTTAGTCATGAGAAAAATCTTGCTGTGACAGGAATTGAACCTGGGACCCTGGGATTAGAGGGCACGCATCAACTACTACAGTACTCTACAGTACTCCACATCATTCCTGATGATGACATAATTAATGTCGAAATATTGAATCCCAACACGATGGCGTGTATTTCAATACTTGGAGTATGTATTATACTTTCCACTGTAGATATTCTTGTTTTTTAGTAAATCGCAAGGTATTATTAAACTAACAGGATTTGTGCATCATTCTTGTATTCTCTCTACATAACTTAGCAGTGTTCCCCCCAGAGGCCCTTGAAACATCATGGTACCATGATGCTTAGGACTTTCCCCATGATGCTTGACAGTTGGCCATGATGCTTGTAACATCTTCTATGATGCTTTTATCAGGGAACAGTTAAATTATTTCACTGTTCCCTGCTTTTATATAGTCTAAGGTGCAATTTAGGACATTTCAATGCCTCCTAATTATTAAAAATACCTTGTGTCAGTCCCAACTATGGTGGACTTAATACTGACCATGACGCTTGCCCATGATGCTAGGGAGAACACTGCTTAGCTTCATCCTTTGTTATATTGGGATCAGTTGTAGTTTTGTCATTCATTTGGACTGTATAGAATTTCACTTGTAACACGTACACGTTCCATTGTGGCATTTATGCTCTATTGTTATAGTGTTTTTTGCCTAGTCATATGTGATCAAGGCTTTCTTTTTCACTATGTTGCTCTGAGAATTGCAGTCACTGGCTAACTACTGTATATTATGAATAAAGGCATCCATTTATGTTAATGTAATTATTTTGCAAATACAATAATAATGTATGTACCAAGATACAAAAGATAATTTTAGGCCTCTTTCAAACTGGAGGAGTCCATAACAAATATTTCTGCATTTTTAGGAGTATGTAATAGTCTTGATTTGAAAGTACCATTTATTTTGCAACATACAAACTGCTTTTCCTTTTTTCATAATAGAAAAAAAAAAATTAAAACAACAAAGAATCGTAAATAATGAGCCCATCCCTGGTAGAAGCCTGCCCTCTAACTTCTGAATAACAAATGCTTCACCTGGTTATTATAGGGCCACCTGCTATTTTTGTTCAGGTGTCTATCATGGGAAATCTACATTATGTGTGCTTCAAAATAAAAAAATTCCAAAAGTATAATGAACCATGTAGGGCTGAGAGGACTGTAGGCCACTCTCCAGCTAAGCATAAGCATTTTCTGGTTCTCTTGGGAACTAGCCCACTCTCAAAATGTTTGACCAGATCCAGTCTTTGATGTTAATGCAATTATTTTGCAGAATTACTGAACAAAAACATCTATCTTGTTCAACAAGTTCATTTATTGAAGGTGATATAAGCAACTTATGTTTTTAAACAATAAACTTATAATATTAAACATTGTTTTTGTTAAAACTACTTCTACAGCAGTTGGTAATGAATCAAATCAGTAATAAATTGAAAATCACTTTTGATTCTGAGTATCCAGTAGCCCGATGCTTCATTTCAATGCCATTTCTGGAACCGTATTCAAATAAATTCCCTGCATTGAATAAACACACAATCAAAAAAACGCCCCCTCCAGAGCCTCATTTGGAATAAACGCCTCCATAAACGACTAAACAAAACTAATGGAAGCAACATCATTCTCAACATTCTATTAATGTTCTATCCAGTACAATTACATTTTTCCTAACCTGGTTTGGATCAACAATAAAGAACCTACTGTAGGGGGTGTATTCAAATACATATGATAATACTATACTTGATTCATAATCTTTTTCTCTGTAAATTTCTAAATGAAAATGTATGTTATTTGATAATCGGTAAAGTAAAATTGTTGTCAGCTGCTTCACCTATATTTAAAAAAAAAATGTTTACTGCCGGTATTTAGTTAATTTATTAACTGACTTCAAACATTACATGAATATCGTCATAACGATGATAATACAGTAGCTACAGTTATCTACATAATGATAAATGCAATGATAATTTTTGTAAGATTAGAACAAGCAAAGATGGTGCTCTCCTAAATGCTAATGAAGCGTGTACTTATTTGGATAATCTACTGTAGGCCTATGCTCCTGCACTTAACGATTCACATAATATTGACCAAGTAATGGACACATTATACTGTTACATAATATCTCGTTAATTGATACAAATGTTAATTCGCTTATTGAAGTGATACGAAGATGTTTGACGTACCATTGATAACGCAGCTGAGCGAAGACAAATGCACATCCATGTGAGGCCTTATTGGTAGATTATTTTAATGTAAATCGCAGAAGCAATTTCTCTCAAAAGCGTATTTCAAGGTTGAAGCAGATAATTCGTATTGTAATAAATAATATATAAGGAAAGCTCAGGGCTTTATTTTTGTATTAAATTTGTGTATTATAAATTGGCATTCAACACAGATCTGCATAACAAATACAAAAATAATATCAATAAGGAAAAATCATATGGAGTGGTTGAATAGCTTGGTAGTTAAGATGCTTGCCTTCTGATCCCAGGGTCCTGGGTTCAATTCCTGTGACAACAGAATTTTTTCTGACGACTAAAATAAAGTCCACTCCCTATGCCTCATAAAGAGAATTTTTCCTATTTATTAAAGCATCACATTATTATTATTTAAGAGGACCTCTGAATATATAGCCGGCCTTCTATAAATATGGTTTTTAAGAAAAGTAACATTTACATAATTTAGTGTATGAGGATATTGCAATTGACACAATTACTGGTCAGTCATGTGACCTTCATCTACTGCAGTGCTATTTGTAAACAAAGCCAGTAAAGTGGCAGCTTGTAAATAAAACATTAGTTTTTGAGTGTGTTTGTCTCAATTTTTCATACAGTACATGTTACAATAATGTTGATTGGAATGCTAATTAACTGCTTGAATGAAAACTTGCAAAGTTCAAATCAATTTGCAAACATAGTCAAAATGGTTTGTTATGTTTTTGGGTAGATACAGGCACCAAGTTTTTTAGGGAGAGTGTGGCTTACCAGTGACCCAGTAAGCATTGCAATGGTCTTGTCGTCAACCTACAGTGAGTGTACCCCTCACCCATTCTAGGCTGATTCTAAGTTCACTAAGCATTTACTATGTCATAGTTCACCTGGAGTATTTGGCATTAGCAGTTGTGGTTTGTCGGACTCCATCTAAGTTTTCTCTGGCAACACAAGAAAAAGTAAAGTACCTGATAGATCCCATACCAATGCATTAATTAATAATAGCCAAATATTATAGAATTTCTCCCGGTAGCTGAGTATGTGTCTGAGGGTGTGTGACCGATGGACCAAGGTAGTATTATAATGTAAAACTAATAATAATGCAAGTTCTTGTTTCTGTGATGTGTTGTATTAATTAATAATTTTGTGTTGTATTGATTAATAAATTTTATTTTATTTAGGGTCTAATTTAGGGTCACTTGTATATTGCCAATTTTCAATGTTTTATTTTAATGTAATGATTTTTGTCCATTTTATATAATTTTTTTTAAATTCTGGGAAAACAAAGCAATAAAACAGACAACTACAAATTGGTACACCATGAATTTGCGAAAGTGGTCATATGACAATTGTCACCACAAGGCTTGCCACTCCTCCTTCACTCGAAACATAGAATATATAAAACCTTGATTCAAAACAAGAATACTGTAAATGCTTGAATAAGCACCGCTCTCGATTCAGCGCAGCACCAAACATGATTTTTTTTCATTAAGCGCCGCTCTAGAATAAGCGCCTCTGCGCTTAATCGAGAGTATATAATACAGTATTACGCTGTGTGTAATGAAACAGGATTTTAAATACAATGTATACAGTGTTCGGTGTTAAATGAATAGATAATACAATGAAGATACAAGCATTTCTTTATAAATGTTTGTTTACAATGATAGAACCTATGATAGGCCTACTGAACTCAGGAATATGTGAAATAGGTAACATGTGAACGGGCATAGAAAGCGCCACACTGAAGCCTCCAAAAATTTTATAAGGGCCGCTGCGCTTATTTGAGCATTTACGGTAATAATCAGCGAAAAACATGGACTAGAATTTCAAATTTGTTTTATGTTTTAGTACTTTCCACTTTCCATTTTCCTAACAATCTCTGGCTTTCAAATCTTAGTGCAAGTCAGCAATGAGGAAGGGAATACATGAATTTGAGAAATATGCAACAGTAACCAAAAATGAGGAAATGACATAAGCAGGAAAAAATATGTTGATATCCAGGAAGGCGTGCTGCGGTAGTCCTTTAAGAGTGTATCCTTCAATGACTTCGCAAAGATAATCATTTATTGTTGACATTAATATTGAGGCAAAAGCTTGCATTTCAAAACCAGGATATCTGCTCAATCAGGTCCACGTGCCTTGCTTACATTTTTTATGTAACTAATACTTGTGATGCAATTTATCATAAATACATTAGAAGTTAATGGAACGTCGGAATTCTGACCATATTTGGAAAAATTGTAAGCTAATAAATTATCGACAAAAACATAAAAATTTGATTAGGAAATTGTAATTTAACAAAATATATCCGCAAGCTAGAAAAATGGAAGTGAAAAAAAAATTACCTGATAAAAAATAATCAATCTTCAATTTCATTATTTATAGAGCTCCTATTTGTTTTCCAGTATATTGCTTACAAAAAAGTTACTATACTAGGAAATGCTTGACTTTTTTAGTACAGTAAGTGAATAATCTTAGTCATACGTGTTTTTATGCAACTAATAATACATGATGTAATTTATCATTCGTTATAAATTTAGGTACTAAAATGTTGGAATTCTTTAGATGATGTAGAACTAATGAAATTAGTATTTTTTTTATGAAAAGTGTCTACCTTGGTGAAAATGAATGAAATATGAACAACAATCACATTTTGCTTGGATACATTTTTAGTGAATTAGTAAACAAATGACATAGTAATTGTATCATTAAGTACATACTGTAGAAGGTAGTGAGAACATTGAAATTCTTTCCTTGACGTAGTTCTTTTGAAATTTATTATGGTACAAATCAATTACTCTTTTGTCGAAATTGAAAGACATCAATAAGTCCAAATGAAGAACAATATTACACTTTGCTTTATTTTGTAAACATTACTGTATAACTACAATATAGTATACTTTAGCCTGTCATTTTATTAAAATGTTTATTTATGTTGTTTTAATTGTCTAAGATGATACACTTCTTTCCTTATAGGTGAAAATATTAACATTTTTCCACAACTTATACTAATTATAAAAAAATATTTCATGTTTGGTGAAAGTAAATTACATAAACATATCCAAATGAACAACTTTCACTCGCTTGGCTTACAGTAAGTACGTTTTTTACGCTGCTAATATGCAAATGACGCAAGTTATCATTACTGTAGTTATGAAGAATGTAGTGTAAACATTGGAATTCTCCCTGTGATGTAGAACTAACGACATTCGCTATAAAATATTGTTCCACGGTCAGTGAATGATATCCGAGTCAACATTATATGACTGTATCTGATAAAATTTACTTTTTAAAATCACGTAAAACGTAGCTTGCTGTATGTATGTTAAATTGTATATTGACCCAATACAATGTATACGTACTTGATGTCTTCCCAGGGTAGCCATGACGTGCTGCCTTGTATCGGACCCTGGACTGAACACTTGGATGATTTGAAATTTCAAATCACTAGCTGAGCTTTTTATATATCCATTACATCAATCCTTTATCAATTATGATATTTTTATGACTGTAATTCCGAAGCTCAACAAAACAAAAATGATTTTATGGAATAGTTTTATGTTAAATTGTTATATAAATTTAGTTTTAGGGTTTTGGTAGTTTATTCTGTCAAGACAAAGACATTAATGCACTGTACATTTTTTTATCAGGCAAATAGGTATGTCATTAAATATATGCACAAGTTAATTTCTAAAAGATTACTTGCTTGCAGTCGCATAAACGCTGCATCAAAGGCGGCCTGACATCAGTTTTATTGCTGCCTGTTACAACCTACCGTATGTGTGCTGGTCACCTGTAGTACCATCTTTGGAATAGAAAACCCAATGCTTTTATGGCCACCACCGGCCATCCGTAAAAAGTATTATTAAAAGTGGACATAAAGCATTACAGTATAAAATCATTGCATTTATTTTTCTGGAATCGTCCAAGTTGGGTACAGCCCTCGATGTTAAATCAAAAATTTACTTTGGTCCTTCGACCCATTTTTATGCCCATCCCTGCAGTACTGTATACGTTGTATACAATTGAGCTCTGGAAAATGGTTAGTTTACTGTAGTTAGTGCTAAACATGTAGTGTATAGTATGTATGTGGTATTTGGTTTCTTTGTTTTTATCGAAAATTTGAAGCCGTATGCAAGCGGCCACCTCACGGGCACATAATGTGATTTGTGCATGCTTTGGATTAGTTTGTAGCCAGGTTTTTCCTTACCTCCTTTGATGCTTCTTTGTGATTTTGTGAGAGACTGCTATTGTTGCTTCAATTTTTGTGGTGTGAACAGTTGGGGACAATTTTATTTCTATGCTCTTCGAAATTACCGATCGTAGGATGTATTTCAACGATACAGTATTTGATGTTAAATACATTTATACTGTAGCATGACATTCCACAATTGGGTTTTTTTTGCGTTTGAGATGATGTTTTATGTGTGTGTATTGGAATATACAGTATATAAAAATACTTTGACAAGTAGACAATTTTTCACCATCTAACATTAATATTTAACCAAGGTTTAACAAAGGGTATTTAGATGTATTGTATTCACATGATCAAATTAATCATTGACTGCGTAGGAACGTCCACTCCCTCAGGGTTCTGTTTGTTGTTGATAAAATTTAGAAAACCTGAAAAAAAAAATCAATTTAAACTACAAAGCTAACACTTGTTAATTTCCAGTGAAACACTAATCAAACCAAATTTGTTTATAATGATTTACAATATAAGAGTCTATGCAAAAAAGTTTAAACGATATTATTTATATAATGAGTGTTATTTGGTATGGAAAATCTGCAGTTTTTTATTCCTGTATTTTAATTGAAAGCTAATAGTTTAGCATTTTAAAATAAATTAAGCAATTAACATATTGAATTTTAAAGTACAGATGTACAATATACTACATATAAACATATGCTAAAGGATATTTGCACAATAACAGGTTCGCTGCCGGGGACGCAAGTTCATGTCCAACAGGGTTCACGTACAGTACACTGTATGGTATCTAAAAATATTATTATATGTTTGTTCGTGTTTCAGTACAGTTAATGGAAATGATTTTTAGTATGGTGATGCCTTGGACGTATTTGATGGAACTAGAAAAAAAAGTCTTGGCAGTCAACATGTTATACAATTTTAAAGCATCTACACATAAATAATACAAATCTAAAGCATACTATTAATAATTGATTGTTTACCTTAAGTTAGGGGCTTTTAATTGAAAATTACAAGAAAAAATTATTGACCATAAGTCAGGAAAAACAAGATTGTTTGAAATGATATTTTAATTTAGTTCTTGTAAGTGAGCCACAGTTTTAATGGGTTAACTAATACTGTACTTCGTGACAATTAAAATGTAAAAGATAAAAAGCAATTTAAAAAGCAGCTAAATAATACGCAGATTTAAATGTGAATTCATTTCGGTTTCTTTTTAATGATTTATTTCTGGCACTCAAAATGATTGAGTTTTTTAAGGACATACTAGGTTATTATTGTTTTTGATGTCTTAATAGAATCACAGATGGTTCATTTGAATTTTGTGTGCTTTTATATCATCAATTAGATACGTTTGTATTTTTGTCCCTCATTTTCGATTGAGATTTATACAGTTGAGTGAAAGCGTACTGTACTGATATAAGAATGCAGGTATCTATACTGAACATTTATTACCCGTGAATAGAGAGTACTCTAGTGTACCATACTAGCAAGATGTATAGAATGGATTTTGAAAATATAACCTGTGCTTAACCTTAGTTTCCATAAAGCCATACATTAACTAATTGATGTATCCATATTATCATCTACTCTGAAATATGCTCGATTACAGTATTATCATATACAGTACTGTAGGATGGACTCATTTTGATTGGAATTCAAGCAAAGCAATGTAAGGCGAGACATTTATACCTTGTTTAACGAACCTGCCGTCCGCTAATGATGATGATTTCAAATAAAAATAAAATTATATTTTTTTTCCAATTGGTGTCCCCGCTGCCACAAAAAATTGAAATTTAAGGGCAAAAAAAAAGTTTTTTCTTATATTAATTACCTACTGCTTCCTTGAAATTTCCAAAAATAGGATATGTAAATTTCTTCCTAATTATGTAAATTTAAATCCTTTAAGCATCCCATTACTACACTGTCTACATTCACCAATGGAATTTTATTTTTATTTTCACCTCCATCTGGATGTTTTTGCCAAAACTATTTGCTAAAATAAGAAAATAAAATTTAATTATTTTTTTTTCCACCCTTCTCTGACGATCTTTAAAAAAAAAAAAGTTCGCGAAACAAGTCTCTCGTTTAAATGTAGTAGGGATTTTAGTGAACATGTTTTGCTTTGAATTATGGATGACTGTTGTGATGATGAGAGAATTTGCTAATATTAAGCTTAGTGTCACATGATCTCTGTGGGCCTTGTTAGCCAATCAGAAACTGTAAAGCTTTTAAATGTAAAATACTTTAGTGTGAAACAGTTTTGTCAAGACTGGTTTGGCAATCAGAGATGTCATTTTACAGCATCCCACTGTATATCCACTACTATATCTTGATTATGCTATATATATTTGGCATTGACTATGTAAAAGTCGGTAATTTTCACATCAAAAGATAAAACTGATTTAATTACCCTGCGTAGCAGGCCCTAAATTATCGGCTTTGCTAGATAGGTCACCATTTGAATGAAATTTAAATGTGTGAAATGATATCCAACGCTGAAGCCATAGTAATTTTTTGGGGATTGTAGTGAAGAATCTAGGCTTCTTGTTTATAGTGATTTCCATTGTTTGTGCCTTAACGCTTGGATGAATTGTTTGCCCAGTAGCACCTCATATAGAGTTAAGATAGATCAAACAAACACCAGTTGATAAGTAGATTCCATGATGAATTGTATCGTGCTTGATAACAGAATATTGGATTAGCCTACGATAAAAAAAAAAAAGCATCCTAGTTTTTGTAGTAGATTAGGTGTCCAGGGGTCAATATGTCATTTGTTACCCTATTACTATAAGCTTTGCCAGTTACGGGTGTGGTTTGTGAAGTAATGGTAGACCATCTACTCTATGTACGGTATGTGCCATTGCTGATGAGAAATCTGATTATTTTTCTATAACAGATTTATGGTTCATTAATATTACTATTATATATCACATTGAGTCTACATTCAAAGTATGCAAACCCATGAATAATTTGATATAGAAAAATATTAACTAATTATTTGTATTATTAGTGGATATTATGTTAATTAAGTTTATTGATCATGGTTGAAAAGTAACTGTCAATTTTAGGAAATTATGTGTTTAATCAGGTCTTCATCTCAAATGCTAACTCTAAATATATCTTCAGTGACTCGTACAGTCGGTTTTGCAGATCTTAAATTATACTCTAAGAAGAACAAGGTTTGTTTTTATATCAAAATTATTTTTGTATTTTCCATATATTTTTATTTTTATTTTAAAGGTGGATTTTTCAAATTTCCATTTGACAGTTTGTAAAATGCGCTGAATATTTTGTCAGAAATCTTAGCAAATTGATATCATTCATAAGATTACCTGGATGCACTTGTTACTCTGGTGACAAACCATGTTGCCATAGTATCGACTCGTTAGCGCACTGAATTAGCATTTCTTCTTGCTTTATCAGGTTTTTTAGTAATCAATCGATGTTGTTATGAGCAGAATATTTACTCAGGTTGCAGTTGTTACAGGCAAGATGTCAGGTGTCAAATTCTAGAAGAATATTAGAAATTGATAATTTGTCCATCAGTTTATTCAGAATGATATTTATTTCGTATTTATCACCATCAAATATTTAGCTGTATTCTTCAAGAAGTAATAACTATTAAACCAAATTGATGGATGGACTATGTTGCTTGGTACGAGCTGCAGAATAGAATTTTATTTACTGACCAACGAAACACCTCCTAATGATGATTGATATCTAGAGCCTGGCAGTACATCATTATCTACTTTGATGTAATGTTGTGTAGTGGCACCTGATAGCACATTAGAATCAGAGTTTCTATTTCAGTATTAAACAGAGTATTAAAGTACTTTAATAAATATTTTGGACAAAGCTGCCTGACAATTGTTTCTAATAATTTCTGGTGAAAATTCCCTTGTGCAACCACAAATTAGAGGTGGAATAAAGCAGGGTGTTAGACCGAACGAACAGCGAAATTGAGTTGAGGTGATGGTGGGCTCTTAGCTGGGAAATAAAATAGTACATGAGCAGTAAACATTACATGTACTGTATGTACCAGAGCGTGGCATTTGTGCAAATTTATTAACTTAAAAGGGTGGGCTTATTTATAAGAGTGAATTTACATGAATATAAAAATATATAAAATGTCGTTGCGGCTAACTTGTCTCTACTTCCTGAAAAAACGTGCCAGAATAGTTATTCAACATCAAAACATGAAAATATTTACATTTAAAAATCAAGTTGACAAAATATATAATTACATCACCAAAGATCAGTATATTATTGATTGTGTTTGATACTTTAAAATGTTAATGTAATTTTATAAAACGTAGTTGGATACTGTAGTGTGAAAGATATGACATCATAGGCATGCCTAGCTGGTCACGATTAATGTTTTTATATTCATAAAGAATAATTAAGGGTATTAGGCAATATGAAAAAGATATATTTGTATTTGTGGGGAAAAATGCAGTTAACAGCTCTTGGAAATGAAATGTGTTATCTTGAATAATGAAGCTCATTAATATTCAAGTTTTATACATGAATATCATTTTTCATGTTTTTATATGAACAATTGTTATGCAATAACTGTTGTAAATGATAATAATTCATTATTTATGTGGAATTTGAGGTATATATTTCATGGTTATTAATTTCCTTTCGTAATCTCATTAACATAATTATATGTCAGACTGAGTTATTCCTCTGCTGTCAATCAAATTGCTGACACCGACAGTTAATGTTACATAATAACAGGAGGTAATAAGATATTGATATACATATTTTTACTAAGCAACATCAATATCATTTGTAACAGCCTACTGAAAGTCAGTTTGGTCCCATTCATAATTAATTTTCCTGAACGCTGAATGGCCATTTTCAGCTGTAAACTGCTCGATGTCACTGCAGCAGCTTAATGAAAGTGACATGAAAAATATCTGATCTGATCAGTCGATGAAAACAAAATATATAGGGGGTTACACTATGAACACATCAAGCAAAATGGGATTTTTATTTCATGTTCCTTATTGCCTGCATTACGTTATAGAAGATGTTCAAATGATCAGTGCAAAATAGTGTGCTAATGGTTGATATCCTCTCTAGTTGAGAGATTTAGTCCGCATTAATTTAAGAATGCGTTATCGTCTGTCAAGCTAGTGTTGAGTTGTTGAGCTGAACGTCAATGAGCTTGCCTTCTAATCTTAATTACAGTTTGCTCTTTGGATGACAAATTTCTAGACTATTGTTTGTAGATGCTCATGGCCTGATTATGAATGCCCTGACTTGAGGAAGTACTGTACACATTCCTGTAATAATACTCTGCATTTTCATGTTGATGCTAATATCAAATTTTTAAATTTATTTGGCAGTTGATTGGACCAGGAATTGCTGTAGCAAATTGTCTACCACTCTCTTGCATAATCAGTATCAGTTTTATTACATATTCTAAGAATTATATAGTAATTACCATAGTTTTTCATGTATAAGGCCACTCTCCCTCCTTCCCCCTCCCCATCCCACAAGATTCAACACTGCATTACTAATTCAAAGCCCATCTTTTATTTTGTATTAGTTTTTTTTTTTTTTTGCATGTACAGCTGTATAGTAAAATATCAACTGAGCTGTTTCATTTCATTTCCTATGTAAAAACAAATTAAAAGAATAAGTTAATAAATGTTCAAAACATTAAATAAATGCTAATCTGATTTTTTTTTACCTCCTGAAAGTGTTTGTAGACGCGATATGAGCTACTTATTCATATCATGTCCCGATCTTTTCTCTTATGAAACGCTGGCACGTAAAATACAATGTGAGCTGGCTTTATACCCAAGGTTTCATGGTACTGTAATACCATTTTTTAAAGGACATATTTAGGTATTTGTGTCTCATTATATTTTATGTGTGGCAAGTGTTTACAAACAATTATGTAGTACAAAAAAAGTGCAGAATGCAGGAAAAGAAAGTAGACATAATAATAGAAAGGATAGCAATATTTGCAGTGGTTATTATTATAATTGATATTTGGTTACTGTATTAGTCAGAAAATAACAGAGAACAGGGGTGTGCTTAATTTAATAAGAACACAGAGGCTGACTTGCTTAAATAAGGAAGAATACGAACAAATTGAGATGGAGGCAAAATGTTGAATGTTGTGCTTATTTAAAAACCAACAAAAAATCTTTTGGTCTTATTTGTACCTTATGTGCAGTAGGTATGATTCTGTAACATGCTCTATAATATAGTACAGTAAATATACTGCTGTAATAATGATTATGATTTTTTTTCTCTTTGGAAAGGGTGTAAAGAAAGAACAAAATATTCCCTTTTAATCTTCGTTTCAATACGAAAAATAACAAATTTCATGTTTTTATACGTTATCAAATCTCTTTGAAATTGTCCAGACCTTTTCAAATTTTTTTTTTTTCTTTTTTTTCTCGCATGGTTGGGGGAGATGTGTACATATCAGACGCATCCCCTTGGATGCAGGCCTCGTGTGTAGGTGTCTGTCATGTGGAATCACATATGTCGGCTAGATATATAGTAGTCTTGGCTAGTCTTCTCATTTGTTTGTTTGCTGTGATAGCATTATACTGATAAGATACTGTAGACAAACATCCAATCAAATGTGGCTGGTGCCATTAAAGATACAGTAGAAATGCGCTTCATTACTATTTGTAAATATGGTCATTTTTGATAGATTTTTTTACTCAAACTTGAAGCAAAGCCTAATAATAATAGGTTTTTGTGTCTACTGCCCCCAATTAAAGGGTAATTTTCGGTTTATTCATGATGGGTACTATACCACGGGGTAGGGGGTGCTCTATTGACAATCGAATAGTGTTCGGAACTCAACAAAATTGCGTTCGCAACTCGAACACGCCTTATAGAGACGCAGCACGCGTTCTCCACGAACACCTTTTACCGTCATTTGAAGGATGCCCTCTAGAACATGGTAATACTCTTCGTGATCAACGACATAACGTGGTAACTCCCAAAGTTACTCATTTTTAAAGTGTTTTTAGTGTAATATAGTAGTAGGCCTATACAGAATATTGTTATGAAAGAAAATTGGAAATATCCAGATACGCTACAATAATACACACATCTGTAAATTGAAGAACATAATATACAATTAAAAAAAAAACAAACAAAAAACTCCTGTATAAGGCAGTAGACACACGCTCCCGCGGGAGCCTATTTTTCTTATAGCACTGATAGCACCCAATCCTACAGTACCTCAAATGAATTTTCTTATGGCGCAGTACTTCCTCCAAAGAAAACTTATTATAATTTCAGTTGTTTCCATTTTTTGGGAAACCATATTTTCTTAATTGCCAGGTACTTGATGACCACCATATAGGCACATCATGGCTACATGACAATACTCTTAATTTGACAAGGAGATTCCTCAATTTGAGGCTTGCCTCCTGATTGAAAATCATTCTCCTGATTTTCCCCAGCTTCTGATTTAAGAATGAATTTAATCACTATTTATACGGACAGTCGAATTTAGCCTAATTCAAATGTTACAAATTCTATAGTAATTAGGTACATATCGAAATAAATCATTTTGGCTCTCTAAACAGAAGGAATCCCAGACTTTCCCTGACCCCGACCTTACGGCCCTCAGTTTGCGCGCAGTGCTAAAATACTAAAAATCTATGAAGAAACATGTACATCTTTAAAATTTTGTCCTGATTTTTATTATTCAAATTTTGGCATGTATACAGTACCACTTTTTTTGTGAGATGATTTGACATTTGATGTGTTTTGTTTTCCACAGCACAAATCGGGTTGTTCTATCTAGTGTTCTACACATGTCTAGCAGTGTTTTGGGCAATTATGTTAATAGTTTTTCTGCAAACAATAACAGACGACCAACCTAAATTTAAGTCCTATATTGGAACTCCAGGTAAGTTGAAATTAACTAATAGTTATACTGTAGTAATATTAATAGTAGGAATATATCAATATCAATGGTCAATTCCATGGTAACTTATGTTACATTTTTACCTACTTTCATCTACTCTTTTATCAGCATAACTAAGTATTATTTAAAACAGTAAAGTTTAACCTTTCTGAAAATCCTTTTATAACTTTCAACTGCTTTAAAAAAATTTTTTTAACGTATTCAAGCCTTGGTAACTTGCGTTACACAAAAGACATGCACTTTTTTTTAAAAACCAGTTTTCAGAAAGTCTCATACAGAATATCCCTTAGTAAAGTCAGTGCATATCACATTATTGTTGGTCATTGAACTATTAACAGGTAAACTAAAAATTCAAACAGATTACAATTAATAGGTCAAATGTCAAAATGTTGCGGTAACTTACGTTACGGTAACTTACGTTACCATGTGTCTCTATTACAAACAAAATTGAATATATGGACTGAATTATCACTTTAATTATATTTAAAAAAAATTTTAATTGCTATTTTACATGTAGGTGTATAGTGTTATGTGTAAATACCCTAAAAATTAGATTAATCCAACAATTTATTTTAAATCAGATAAATTTTTCATTAGATTTAAATAGTGATTACTGGAGTTACAGTATATGTCCATACCTGTATGAGGCATAGCTCAACTACAGTATTATTTTTATTATTACTCGCATTCAATCTGCAAACTTATTTCAGAAACTACAATACACTATATTTCATATTAATTTAGAACACTTCAACAATGTGAAATTTCACTAAGATGCTGGAAAATATTGGTAATACGTTGGTATCCTCAAATTTCCAGTCATCCTTTTAAGTAACTGATAAATATATTTTCTCATTTCCCTGCACTGGGAAAACTTTTAATATACTTAATGGGGTGCCACTTTCAAAGTACCCCCACTATATTCTATGAATTAAGTAATAATTGCGTTGGCCTACTATATTGCTAACTGCAAAAATGAAGACATACCCAACATACCGTTAATAGTAATACCCAGTTCAACCTCAATTTGTACTGTATAAGATCAAATTGCAATAAAGTATTATCGTATCGTATCGTATCAGATATACTGTAGGTCTTCAGTACCACCAATCCCTACTTTGATATTATTTTCGTCCTCACACTTGGACATTTATTACTTTTACCTAATACAGCAGTATGCAATGTTACTTTCCTCCATGGCTGAAAAATATTTATTATAAAAAAACAAAACAAATTAACTGTTATGGTGATGGTAATGGTAATGGTGGGATATTTGTAGTGCGCCTTCCACAATAAAATCGTCTCTTGAAACTTAAGTTACATGGCCCCATGCAAATATTTACAGATGCTCCTGTAGCTTGACTGAATAGATATTATTGTTGAAACTTTTGTCACATAGAAATTATGTATTATATACTACTACATAAAGTATTAATTGAATTGAAATCCTTCCTGTGGATTTAAATAACATGTGTTGAAAAATTGCATAATTTTCAGCTACATTTTGAAGTATTTGCATCATTTTGGTTTTCGGTTTAGGTTTTGCCCAGACGGTGTGTAAACTACATTGGTTTTTAGTTTTTTCACACACTTTCATGTGTATACAATGCAAATTATTGGCATTTGGCTTCATTACATTAATTTTAATTTTTTGGTCCATGTCACATTTTCGTGGAATAATAATAATAAAAACTTTATTTTACTATGGAAACACTTTTTCACCTGGTGTTTTTCAACAAGGCTATAAAATACATTGTGCAGATAAACACAATGGAAATTAAAGTAAAAGTAGACAAGTTACAAAAAAAAAAATCACATTACTGAATGACACTTAACAACATAAACTACAATTCAAGACACCCTTATAAAAAATGAAAATACCTAACGAGAAAATTCAAGTAGTGTCAAGCAAGTATACCTACTGTAGGAAAATCAGTTAGAACCTAATATGCATCCACAAAATTAAAAAATTAACACCTACATTTGTTAAAAATTTATAAAATTATAACTACTATATAAAATTAAGATGGTCCATTAATAATATAGCTTACCACTTCATAAAAATATAGCAAGTTTATAGAAAACTGGGAGAAAATGGCGATCAAATTTTTTTATAAAATAAAAAAAAAACTATATATTAAAGTCATTAGTCATTAATAATCAAGAAAGACAAGTCTATAGTTTACCACTTTATATATTCTAGGAACTATTGTAAACTAAAGTATTTAGAACAAACATTTCAGGCGCGTCTCTCTACCAACTAACTCATGATTCTATAATTGCTGTTCTCAAAGTGTATAGAATTGTAAGAGGTCAGAAACGGAATCCTACCTTGAAAGGTACAACCACGAACTAAAGTGCAGCCTTCAAAAGGACGTAAAAGGTGTTCGTATTGAATGCAAGCTGCGTCAATAAAATGCATGTGCGAGTTTCAAACTCTTCAAATTCTAATACTAGGATGCCCCCTATTTTGTGAAAGTATTTAGCTTTTCATTTTTATGTGTGCATCCAACATATTGTAAGGGTAGTTGAGACCTCTTTAAATTTTGTACTTTTTGCTGTTGAAGTTCCTTGGGAAAATATTTGTTGTTCCGCATACTATGACAACATAAAGCTGATCTAGGTAATAATTAACCAATATAGTTACCTAGCAACCACATGGTTATGTAGATCAATTGAATAAAGTAATTCTCGAAGAACCAACTATCATGGGATATGTAAAGGCCAACTCATACAGCGTCGTACGACGCAGCCCGACACAATTTGTTGTCGCGTCGGGTCTATGTGAGTTAAACGCAGACGTGATGGTTGCGTCGGGGGCAGTCGCGTCGTAGAATATTAAACGTGTTTAATATTTCTCACGACTGCTCAAGACTGTCCCCGACAATAAATCGGGTCAGGCTGCGTCGGCCGATGCTGTCTGAGTTGGCCTTTAGTTGCGGTTCATTTTCATCTCAGAGCACTACATTATACTGTATAATGTATTCTCATTTCATATTTCTTTTTGTTAATGTTATCCTCTTGTAAAACCAGTGCTGCGTCACTGAAAGTGCTGTTGTCTTAAGGACAGAATAAATAAATATTATTTTATTGTATTATATTCTTTTAGGATTGTATCAGATACCTAAATTTTCAGAGAAGTTGAATCCCATCAAATTCGACGTGCAAAATGAGAAAACCTATTTGGGGTATGTCAAAGAGTTACAGACGGTATATGACGGTAAGTAACAAATGAACAAAATTGCTTTTACTCCTGCCTAGGTATTTGTCTTGAGCAAGACTTAATTTATAATTTGATTTGCAAACTTTATTTTTTGAAAAATTGTCATAGAAAGGAAAAGTATAACAATATTATTTGCTCTGTACAAAGGAAAACAAGTTTCTTTTCTTTTAGTAAAATTGTTTTGCCAAAGACCATCTAGTCAGAAGTAAAATTATTGAATAAAAAAATGTGAATACATAAAGAAGCAGTTTGTCCCCAATGTGCAATAAGTTAATTTAAATGATGTACAGTAGGCCTCATTATTATAGTGAATAGTCACCAACCAATAAAACAAGTGTAGCCAAAGCAAAGCATGGATCATTGCTTCAAGAAAGGGGAATTGTCATACCTGATGAAATTCCTTTTGATAAAGCAATTTTATATATATTTTATATTTGTAATGCAATTTGAATTTTGATATAAATTTACTAATATGTTTCTCTAATTCCATTCTTTTTGATAACAATTAAAAATTTTTATTTCAGCGCAAATTCAATTGTAATTTAATTGATGCCAAATGTACCATGAATTTCCACATATTTGATGGACAAAAAAAATTATCTTATCTTTGACCTTTGCTCCAGATCCTATTGTACTACCCTAAAACCTTGAATTGAAGACCAATGGGCTTAATCTTGAGAAGAAGCCCATCTCGAATTAAAGCCTCCTCTTTAGTTTGCAAAATTAGCCTCGAAAAAAAGCCTCTAGAAAAAGAGCCCATTGGCTTCTTTTCAAGATAGCATGCTTCTTTTTCGAGATAGTATAGTACATACACTGTATAAATTTCAAAGAAACAAAATAGAAACAGAAAATAGAAACACACTTGGTTTATACCACAGACGGGCAAAGTTGCGGCCCAGCAGCGTTTTTTTGTGGTCCGCAAATAGAATAGAAAAACCCTATGTGTGCGGCCTTCCAAGCAAGATTGGCTAGAAAACACCTTGTTTTTCACGGCCCAACACCGATTATATGTAAAACTCAGAATGTAGTTGTGTAAAAGCAATGCTTGGAGGTTCTTGGAAGATCCCTGGAAGCATCAAAGTTTGGGTGCGGCCCTCTGTGTTAAATCGAAAATTCACTTTGGCCCTCCGACCGATTTTTATGCCCACCCCTTTTTCGCAAAAAAAAACAACCCACTATTATTATCCCACTATCTGACTGCTAATGCGCAGTAACCACTTTTCGGGATTTAGCATTCTATGTGTATGACGATCTCGCATTGCAACAATTCCCCCTGGAGACAGCTAGATTGAATGGAAGTATCTACCATAATGTAGGCCTTAAGTAAACACTGGTTTTAGTTCTAATCTTTCATGTTCTATCTATTCATGTTTAAGAATATCTAGAGAGAAATGGTAATGGAAACTACAGCAGTTGTGTCGGTAATGAAATTCGTGATTTTGATGGTGTTCGGGAAGAAATATGTGAATTTGACATTGAAGAACAATTTGGAGATGTATGCAAACCACCACATTTTGGATATAAATTCGGAAAACCATGCATATTCGTCGGCTTGAATAGGGTAAGTAATTTTCTGTTGTATATAATTAACCTCATTATGTTGAAGACAAAGTGTTTATTGTAAATAGAAAAAAAAATTAGAGGTTTTTACCATTTGAGGTCAGGTAGCAAAACTTCACTTCACTGATGCTCGGTAAATATTCAAATTGAATAACAAATTGTGTAGTCCTGTTAGTCTGTAGGTGGTCTGCAAGACCAATCTGCAACTTAATTTTGTAACTGAATATTTCATTTTGGTGTTTCCGTTTCTATAAAGATTTTGTCTAGGCCCAATCTGTGTGTATTAGTAGTGTTTGTCTGTTGACTTGCTGCAGATGTTGCTGATGTTGCTTGTAAATATTACGATGTTATAGACGTGTTTAGCTTAATATTAAGTATAGCAACTTGACTATGATCAATGCGACTTGATTACCAAGAGTGTATGATGTATCTGCAGCTTGTGTGCAGTGCTGTATGTAGGCTATTACATCTTTTTAATTAAGAATGCACAGAACATACAGCGGCTACACTGATAAGGCAAAGGGAGCAAGTTGGTTGAATCGATGGTAACTCCATGGTAAAAGTTAGTAATTTTGCTTGTAAATTTAACTGGGAATGTGCATTTACATTACAGGTCTGGGGTTGGAAGCCAGAAAATTATCCAAGTGATGGTATACCAGATGCGATTAAAAAGACACACGAAGAGAACTTCATAACTGTCGCATGTCAAGTTTATGTGAGTTAAACATTTTATTTAATTTATTTCATTTGCATCCAACAGCAGAAAAGCACATCAATTATTAAGTGGAAAACTTATGGAAAGATCAGTCCGGTTTCTCTTGCAACTAAACATAACTCTTGTCCAAACTTACATTCTATAATTTAAAAAAAAAAAAGATTTAAAAATTAAAAAAATTGATGAAAATTGTGAATTCCCAAATTTTGCTGCTCTTGATCATTTAAAAAAAATTACTGTTTTCTTGTGTTTTTTAATACAAAAATTCTAAAAAGTGAATCAAAGTTTACTATTAGTAATTTATTAAGTGATGATTTATTGGACTGTCTCCGAGTTATTGTATTTTCCACAATAAAAATAGCGTATATACCACCTGCACATCGACCATAGCTCATAAGTATACTTTATTGGAGTTGAATAGCTTGGGGGTTAAGATGCTTGCATTCCAATCCCAAGTTCCTGGGTTCAATTGCTGTCATGGTAACAGGATTCCTCTCACGACCAGCGAATGCCAAAACAAAAAGTTTCTCACAGAAGTCCATGCTAAGCCTGGTCTCTTGTCAGACAATTTTTTTTTGGGTTGGGGAGGAGGTGGGGAGTGAGTCATCTGGAACAAATCGTCCATGTCGCATAGACCTAACCTGCAAGTTGGAAATGCTGGTAATTGTGTTCTCACTCTGTAGCCATGTGCTTGAATTATAAACCGGCGTTTGACATCCTGCTACTGAGTCATAGGATTACTCTCCAAATCTAGGCATCAAGATCTGGTCTTCATATCCTCATATATCGAGTTTGTGCAATTGTACATTTCTATTTTTAATATTATTAATGCACAATATAACACATATGTGTCAAATTTTTATCTCTCTTTTTATTTTTTATTCATTTCAGAAAGATGCACAGACACTCCTAAACAGTACCATGATTGCACCAGTGCCTGGATTCTCATTTAAATACTATCCATTCTTGGGTGCCATCAATGATAATTACAAGGATATGTATGTTTCTCCTCTAGTCGCAATCCAGTTTGACCTGAGTGTAAAGAACAGGGAGGTACGTCTAGTCTGCCAGAGCTATGCTGCCAACATCGAGCCTGGCAATGGATTGTTTGATACTAGTTATCGATCTGAGCTCCGCATTGATATGACCATCACTGATAAATCATAGTGACCAGCTCAAGTTTTGTTGGAATGTCTAGTATTTGGTTGGTAATGATTTGAAACGAGAAGCACTATACATTTTTTGTCATCTGGAATGCTAAAACGATTTATCAGATGAAGTTGTCCCATTATATACCAAATGTATCCTCATTTTACATCCTATGTACCCCTGTTTTAAGTGAATATACCTTCTTTACTTAACCCTCCCCCTCCCGAAAAAAATTCAGATCTTGTAGGTTAAATCTATGCAGAATGAGAGGAATGAGGGATATTAACCTTGTATAGAGAGTTGGTCTTATTTTGAAAATTACCTCAATTTCTTTTGAGAATATATTAAAAAATATTGGATTATAATCTATGTAAGGTTGAATATGGATTCCACCATGTTTTGGTGTTTAATATGCGATTTAATAAATAAATAAATAAACACATCCTGTTCTTGTATGTAGTTTTAAAAAAATCTTGATTATAAAATTGTAGCAAGATAAGTGTAAAAAAAAAACCATATTGGTATCATAATAAATCTTGTTGTTCCCATAAAACTGGTATCTAAATATATAATTTTATATGGACGTGTTAATAATCAGCATTTTTAGAGTAGACTGACGTAGGCTAGGTTCGAATTCCCCGAAAATCCAATTCAGAAATTTCTTTAAACCATACATTTTTTTACAAACTTTAATCATTTCGTATGATGTTGGTTAAAATTGTGTAGATTTTAGAATTTAGATAAAATAAATAAATTGAAGAACCATCAATTTTCGGTGCGTGAATGAAACACTATAATACCCAGCCAGTGACTGTTGTATATGGTATATGATTACAGTTAAAATAAAACCCGAAATAGTTGTGAGATGTATACATTTTTGGAAAAATAGGCTCAAAGTGTTTAAAAAATAGGTGTTGTATGGCAATATGTATTAAGTGTTAGGAAATCTCACCAATTATCAGTCAAGATAAAATAATGACACTCAGGATTGTAAAACCCCACTTAAATTGAAACTAGATAAAGGACATAACAAAATGGTTTGACAGATCTACTGTGTTTCACATTAGTATTGATTTACTGTTAGTTAGTGAATTTTCTTGAGTGATAAACAATTGTGTTCAAATTGTGTGCTGAAAGGAATGGAAAACACTATATCATTGTTGTGAAAGTTGCAAGCCAGCATTCTGTAGGGGTTTGGTTCCCCTTCTTGTAGAGTTGCCGTTTCAGAAATATGGTCTACTTAACACCTGCACATGGTATGAAATTATCTAGGCTTGGCTGTACCCCTTGCTGTAGTGACTGTTTTAATGAAACAGTGTTCTATATACAGTAAGTGCATACCCTGTGTACGTTGGTCATCAATTAAGCGAACTGATTTAACTTAAGCTCTTTGTACACTTTCATGTGAAAAATATTTCTGATTTTCTGCCATATGTGTGTGATATGACATCATTTACATATGGGTGTGATTATGACATCAACTTGCCTATATATGGGTGTTATACCAAAGGTCTGGGTACACTCATATATGGATGTGATATGACATCATCATGCCCATATAAGGGTGTGATTATGACATCAAGTTGCCTATTTATGGGTGTTGTGATAAATGTCTGGTTACACCCCATATATGGGTGTGATATGACATTGTTATGCTCACATATGAGTATGATTTGATATGATCATGTCCATGGTCAAATCTCACACTGAAATGAGGCTGATAGTACAAATATATAATTTACTGCTTTGTACATCTTACTGAGTGTAATTTTTAACTTTTCAGTTGATTTCTACTTATGGTAGATTTGCCCTGTCAACGATGCTCAGTAGCAGTATAATATGGTGGTATAGTTTTTTGATGTGCCCTAGTTCTGTATAAACTGCACCCGGATGTAGTGATCACCCTCCGTTTAGAGACGAAATAATCACCGTTGGTTGGTTTTCCCCGACACGTGTCAGGCTCAGAACAAAACGCCTATTATTTTACGTCGTAACAGAATCACTAGCTTCGTACATATTCTTTTTTGACAGTTTTTATGTCTTTCTTAATGTACGAGTACAACGTAGAAAACTAGTAAATACTAACACTAACACGGTATTGTATCTTCAAGGCGTTCCTCTTTCCTTCTGGTTTGTTACAAGTCTGAAGATTGATTTTAGAAATAATAAATATCACAACCAAAGTATCGTTTCATTGTTTCTGTTCTAGTTTTCAATATCAGAACATAACATCTTCATACACAAACAATTTCGGGTTTGGTGGGTTGGAATCATTTTAAACAATACTGTATGGTAAAATTTGGGTTCCTCAAAAACCTTAAGTTCTCAAACGCTTATAAGAATATTTACAGAAGTACTTCTATGAAAAAATAAATGTAATTGCTTATATTGTATGTTAATGTTTTAATAAAAGCTTACAACTTAAACAAGGAAAAGTTTTCTTGTCAATTAAACAACTTTTTCTGGCCTCAAACATTATCACATAGTGACCACCAGACTGTAGGTTTCCTACAGTCAGTTGAGTTGATTGGAATCTTTCTTGGTTCAACAAAATTCCTTTCAAATAGAGACGGTATATATTTAATAGCTTTAGTTATACATATACGTCACTATATTTATATATATAAATATGGTCCACTACCATATGTAGTTTGAGCACTCTTGCATGGTATTACGAGCGCTTTTAAACTGCCTTGTTACAAGCTTGCTTGTTTTATAGCTAAGGCTCAATTTATCTGAGCTGCACTGATGAGTCCTTAAAGGACGAAATAATGTATGCAGATTGATTTAACTTATATAAATATAGTGGCGTGGATTAAACCCATTCTTTTGGGTAGATTGTGCAAGTATAGTAATACTAATAGTGTATGAGTTGTTCAAATGTTTACAGTAAACCAAGGAGTCATTCACGCATCTGTTACTGCAGCCTACTACTGTACCAGCAAAAGACCCAGATTTACAACCAGCCTATAATCTGTCACTGATTTATTTGAAACGGAGTGGTTTTGCAATCATTGCTTTCCTACATTATACCCTGTTTCAATAAAACCTCATTGTAAATCATTGATTATTGAATCTCGGAACATTTCACATTATTACTCCTCCAGCTACAGAATGCATGAACAAATACACACAGCATTCACTTGCAAGGGAGTATTTTTATTGCTGCAAATGCAGTGGTTGCAAAAATGGAATCACCCAGCAACAGTGAAAATATATATATATATATCTTTAATACAGTACTGTATATTGTTATGCCTATGTTAAGGGAATACCCATCGCAAACACCACTCCTTACACCATAGGTCTTTGATTGGTGCATCATGACAACTACTTTGGCATAAATATCCTAGATTTTCCCCTTGCATAAGACATATTCATTAACTATCTCATTGGCCGAGTCATGGAGGTTCAGTGTATCAGGGAAGATAATTTGAAAGGTTAATTGTTAGCTCTAGGTGGTGGGAGAGGATGGATGTTGTGTTGGAGAGAGACGAAGGCCTACTACATCGTGTCAAATGAAGGAGACAACAAGATGTTATCTGGTTAAATAAATGATAATTTAGTGTTCTTTTAAAATATTTTTTGATCAAAATGTGTAGAATGTAGATCGTATGGAAAATTAAATTTGGAAGCTAAACCATGAATCAAAAAATAATTTTGAACAATGAGTTTACAAAATGTGAAATGCTCCGAGATTCAATAATCAATGATTTACATCTACAGTGATGTGGTGTTTGTTTTTTAAGTTTCATTGACAATGAATACCTGCAAACTAGTATCAAGTGTCATTGTTCCGTTTATAATGTTGTTGTCTGGGTTGGTAGCAGCAGTAATCAATACGGTGTCATTATCATCATAATGGTATTGTTATCGCCATTAGATTATTTAAGTTATCAGTACGGTACCAATATCATCTTCACTGTATTGTTACCATCCATAGCTACAAAATCTCACGCTTTCAGACCCAATAGCGAGCTCTCGCACGACGCCAGCCCCTTAAATGCTCAAGCTTTTTCTGAAATTCACACTTTTCCACAGCTCAGGAACCAGTCATAAATTCAAATACTTTACGGTTGTTTTGTAATATTTAATTTACCTTGCTTTTCAGGTGCTTAGAGGTACCATCGCACAATTTGTTTATTCCGTATCAATTACATATAAAATACAAAATATGATAAAATATCTTGTATTATAAAAATAATTAAAAAAATGAAGCACCAGACCAAATGAAGTTCATGTAGCATGTAAGCGAACTTTAATTAGATTAACCATAAATAATTTATTCCCAGTTTGCAGTGGCGTGTTTAGGGGATTCTCCATAAAAAAAAAAAATTGTTCCCTGCCCCCATTAAAAATGTTGAAGCAAATGATGATGCTCAAGTAGATAAAAATCACCACATATCATCTTGTATTGCTTACTAACGCTCCTTCACTTCATCATTGAGCTCCCACTTCACAATTTAAAAATAATTATACATATGAATGGGTGGCAAAAAGGGCACTCCCTTTCTCTGCAGCATCCAAAAAAATGGAAATTGGCTAACAAGAGGGTCCGAGCCAATGGGCAATTTAGAGCCTCAGTCTGTTGAAGTGGGATGGTTTTGTGATTGTGGCCGGAAGTGGCACTCTCATGCTTGGATTTGAATATAATTTTCCTTGCTTTCTAGTTTTCATAATTTTGAAATATTTAAGGAGCTCGGGCTGGCTTACCCCTCCATCGAATCCGCCACTGATCTGGTTAATGAGCTTTTTTGTCGCATTCATTTTATTTTGTTGCACAAAGTGATACCCATCGGCAATGACTTCTGTGAGACAATTGATAATAAAGCAGTGAAAACATGCAAAATTATGAATTTGTGGAGATGGGTTAATTTCCGGGTGATTCTTGCGGGAGTGCGACAACATTCGATTCAAGGGAGACTCCCGCAAGACTTGGAACTCCTGTAGTATGGCCCAAATTGTGCTTTTAGACCACAATACCCTCCCACCTCCCTGGCAAACAAAAATCCTGGATCTGCCACTGCTTGTTGTTTTAGTCATCTTTGAAACTTTGTAAAATATGCTGATGTTTTACTCTAGAAAAGTTGAATCCAATTTGGTTTTATATAAATTTCCTTAGCAAAGAAACAAACAAATTTTTCCAACTGATACATTGCTTCTGTACTTTCCGTACTGCCCCATGAAGCTGAAAGTAATATAAAAGGAGGCATTAATAGTTAATAACATAACATAACGTCGTTAATCACTTTATATTCTGTAGAGTGGAAAAACAATACAATGTTTATTCAGCTTGAATATCATGGCACAGTACATACTGTATTGTTTTTTAAAACTATGCTGAAATATAATCAAAACAGAATAACTTCTCCACTGATAAAATAGAATATTTATTAAAGAATCTTTGCTATTGTAGGTCCAATTTTACTAGGAACTACTGTAATTCTTCAATATCAATATAATTAAATGCTACACATACTGTAATATTATTAACTGACCATCCTACAACATTAATTGTACAGATCAACTTGCCTAAAGTCGAATCCAAAATGACATTGAAATATTGTTCGACTTAGATAAAATTTGACTTACATATTGTTAAATGATGGAAAAAAACAATTTGGCATGTTAAAATTAGATGCCACATTATTAGAAATTATTCGATTTAGGCAAGTTTAACTGTATATATAAATTACCATGTGCTTTAAATAAAAGTGCTACTGCCACTACTACAGTATATTAGTGTCATACATACTTTATATCAATATATAAACAATTAGACTGTAATGCATAGCAGTCAATCACATGACAATATCATTAAATAAAAGATAGTGGATGCATGTAGGCAAAAATATTAACTAATTTAGATGCTCACCTACAAAGCCTAAGGCTTTGTCTATACTATCAAACATTTCAATTTAGGTTAATTCTGTTAAGATTTATCTCAGAATCAAAAACAACCCCACTTCCTAATACCCATTACATATGTGACAAAGTTACACACGATGGGAGCTGGGAAAAATTTAGCAAATGTCTGTTACGTAGCATCCAAGTTAGACGCATCCGTGTAAAATTGGCATGCATTCCAAGTAATATCCATGTAAGAAAAATAGACATCGCAGAGACGTGCAACACTCCTGGAATATTCAGCTTGAACAACTCTATTGTGTTGCAGGTTATCTTAGACTGATACATCACATTATCTTCAGAGTTGGAATGCCAATTTTACAGACTTTTAGCAAGATTTGAGTTCACAAGCATAAAGATGACAGTGATTTTAGCAGAATATCTTGGGATGTCCTCATAACATCTGTCCAATGTAACACTTTGTTTCACATGTACTCCGGTACAAATCTTCTGGCTGGGTTATGCTACAGAGAATAGAGCGCCGATATTCCCCACATCATCGCTCAATCACCCTCATTAAATACGACAAAATTTAAACCATCATAATATAAACCGCCTCTACAATTTGATTTGATTTGATTCATTCATTCATTTTTTTTTATATCCACATGGTTATTTTCTCGTTATAAAGTAGTCCACAGCTTCCCTAATGGTTGGTTGGCACACGCTGCCATCGCTTTCATTGTTAATTGTTTAATGTCTTCATGAACTTCCTCTATACTCCTTCCAGCCTCAACGGTCTGTGAACAGTTTCCAAAAAAAAAATCAAGGTAAACTCTTTCTATTGAACTAATTAACAGGAAAAACATCATTAAACATTTAATTAACTCTCCTTAAAGAATGTGCCAATTGATACTTGGCAATATCAATGACTGTAATAATATTTTGGAAGAAGTCCAGAAAAATAAAAGAAAAATACAGTCAATACCCGGATACAGTACAACAAAAATAATTTCGGCTGATGGTTATATGGAGATTTCAATTAAAGTTGAATTGTAAAAAAAAAGTTTTGTGGGGATAGGAGTTGGCATCATTCATTTTAATATTTGGCTTAAGGGTCAGTTGTTTTGGATTAAAAAAATTCAGGCTGAAGGGATCTACAAGTTTGCTTATTAATAATAATAATAATAATAATAATTCAATAACAATAATAATTATTATTAATAATAATAATAAATTATTATTATTATAAAATTATCATTAATTAAATAATAATAGTTTAATAATAAAAGTAGTTATTAACCAAACAGTTATCTGATAAAAGCCCATTTCAGGGGACCCACGTTGTATGAAAGCCCTTCTGGGAGATCTGGTTTTATTAAACTTTCGTAATTTATAACGATCGGCACTGACTTCCGTGAGAAAATTGATATTAAATTAGTAAAAACATGCAAATATTATGAATTTGTGGGAGATGGGTAATTTTCTGGGAGTGTGGGAGGCCGTCCCGATTTCCACGACTTCCTGGAGACTTGGGACCCCTGCCGCTTTATAATTAAGTTTCTCTGTAATTAAAAACTCCTCCAAATACAAACCACCCCCAATTAAAGACGACTTTTCTATGGGCCTGGATGAACACTTATCCCTTAGTTTTATAATTATTTTTCTAATTGGAGACTAAAGATGCTGAAGACAAGGAAAACCATGGTCCCAAAAGTGTTGTTTAATTTGTGGGAGGCCTGTACAGTACTTACTCTCCAATCGTTATCGCGTAACAGTTCATAATTCTTGGATACTTCAGCTTGAAAATCAGTCTTTTCATAGCGTTCGCCTCCAAAGCCTGCCCTATTGGCGGCATCTTCTATGGATATTTTCAAGAACAAGACCAAGTCAGGACGTGGAAGTCCAGAATCACAAATTTTGCACCAATCTATTTGGAAACCCTTTAAAAAAAATTGTACATATGAATATTTAGACAGTAATTTATATGATAAATTCAAGGGTTATCTTCTATGAATTTAAATAGACTTTCATGTTACAAAACATTTAGCCAATGCAGATGTAAAATATTGTGAACCATACCTATAGCAATACTGAAATAATTATAATAAAAAAAAAAATGACTAGATATAAATAGTTTCCATAAATATAATAATCTCAGTATTATCATTACACTAGGTAATATAATGACTGTAATATATATATACCAGTAGTATTTGTGAGCAATACAATAGTTAGGCCTACAACAATAATGAAATTTATATTACAAAACGACTTAGTAGCTCAAAATAATTTTAATAAATATAATAATCTTAGTATTTTCATTACAGTATCATTATGATTGTAACATAAGTAAATAGTAATTTTTAATTAATCGTTTTAATAAATAATATATTTATTCATATCGTATGCATTGAAGGCATAAATAAATGAACAAATACACTGTTAGAATCATCATTGACGTAAGTAGGTTGCTTACAGGTTTTGCTGCCGTAAACGCCACACCGGAGTAAGCGTACCGGTCTATGACAACAGTGGTTCCGCTGTGTATCAGCTCCTTAATCTTGGGACTTCAAGTAAATTAACACAAGGTAGTCATGATTAATATTCATATATAGCAACAACATATTGTACCAGTAAGAGATGCAAGTCTTTAAAGTAATAAAATTTTATTTTGGGAAACTACCTAGTTTATGATGATTAAAGATTATATTCTATCTGCAGTAAAATTTGAAAAATATTCATAATTGAACTGTTTTGAGGAATGACAGCTCATAATAAATGATTGAATAAATTCAACTACCGTACCGTAGTTCCTAGGGCATAAGCCACCCCCTACTTTATGGCCAACTTTATATACCAGCCTTTCCTCAGGCAAAATATTCCCAGAAAAAACATCAAATATTGGCTTTCAATTAAATATACAGCGATGAAAAAATTGTTACTGACTTTAAAAGGGGATTCTTGGGTATAAGGCCACCCAAAAAAATTGGCTCAATTTTGAGTACAAGAGGGCTTACACCAGAGGAATTACAGTATGCCATTGAGATGTTCCAGCAGTGGAAAATTGATTTACATGTAGAGGCCTACTGCACATCCAGCAGTGCACTGAAACAGGCTAACAAGTATGTAAGAAACATCTATTTTATGCAGAGAAATAATTCTTGTAAATTTTTATCTGAACGATAATAATTTAGTAAATTAAATTATTAGCAATTCAAATTTTGATTATTTTAAAAATTTATTACCTAAACAGACGTAAGGCTTAATACTGTAATTTATTTTCAACATTAGTGATTCTTCTAGTCGACATTGTGAATACTGACATTTTATAATGTGAATACATTTCAGAAATCATAAATAAAAAACAATTTGTCAGAAACTTACAGTGCTTCCCATCTGTTGGCTGAAAATAATAAATGAATCGCATGATCTTCCAGCTCACACTTCTGTGACAGGTATTCATTTATTACTTTGCCAATTTTTGTGGTCCTATCTGAAAAAATTACACCAAAGACAATTTTAAATAAGGGCGGATGGTGTAATATTGCCACAAAACAATAAAACTATCCCAATCTGAAAGATGGTTGCAGCAAAAATCAAAAAGCTGTCTCATGAACTGTTAATGTTCTTTTCATGTTGGTTAAAATTTGTTAAAATATACAGTAATTCTCTGGCTATTGAAACTGAACTTGTCATGGCTGTGGATGAGCAGCATACAGTATTTAGTTCTATGGGTGGAAATGAATCTTCTGATGTACTGTAGAGAATGTCCATTGGTAAGAAACTTTATATAAATGCCTCTCTCCCTTGCTGCTAGGCCTCTAAACAGGAGATTTGCTGTGGTTTCGGCCAAATCCCACTTTGAGTACCACACTCCAAAAAACCCAACTACACATCAAATATTTGTATTTAATGATTTATACATGTTAAGACTGTTCAGCTCCCACCCCCACCCAACCTGACAAACACAAAGCTCTTCCCCTAAACCCCACCTAGGCACCAATTGACTCCTTTGAGAAATCCTGTACTTGCTGGTACTGGGTTACCAGGTAGCACAGACACGAAGGGACCTTTACCTTTTAAGGGGTGAAGAAAGTCATGATCAAGCTACTAGTCCACATATCAAAAAAGCCATGAGCATCTTGTTTGATGGATACCGGCACTATATTATACAAATCTATACTCTTAATTTATTATTATTATTATTATTAAGAATGCAATAAAACTTGAGATATAACAAATAATTATTCTGATATTATTCTTTACACCTATATTAGGCCTAGGCCTATTTCTACAAAGACCGTTTGTCAAGTTCCTCAAAAAGGTCCCTCAGTCAGGACTTAATATCAAGGGATCAGGTGCTATGCATGGACCACGGGTGCGCAGCGGAGGTCCAATAATAAATATTATAAGTCAATCGTGACGTCATCACTGTAACTCCCAATGTTATTTGCCTATTCCCCAGCGTCCAATAATTTTTGTATTATTGGACACTCGGCTTGATATTTTTAAGGTTCGTGTGCAAAAATTCCTCATTTTTTCTTCACCACCGCGAATACATCGCACGCCGCAATAAAAATTGAATTGTAATTGAAAATTACTTTCGTAAAACAAGCTTAATTAGAACCCGATGAAAGTTACTTCAAATTCAATATTAAGTATGAACAATTAAGGAATTCATTGAATCAATCAATAGACTCTCATAAATACAACAAACTGAACGTTTAATAGACATATTCTAGACCTATTTTAAAGACTCAGGGAACAAATTTAGATGTAGGCCAATGGCCAGGCAGGAGGCCGCCCGGGCCTCCTCCTATTACTAGGGCCTACTACTAGTACTAAAAAGGCCCTCAGGAAACTTTTTCAAGCATTAAATCTAACCTTCGTATAATAATTTTCCTAAAGTGTACTATGCGGAGCTCTACTAATTGCTTAATAGGATCCTTTGCAATAAGTTATGGTTAGGCCTAGTCTAGGGGCTAAAACATTAATTAAGTTATTCGACCTCGGCTAGGCCTAGGCCCTACCCCTAGCCTACATAACCGCGTGGATCGCACCTGATCCCCCTTTCTATAACAGTAGTATTACAAGTGTACAATGTCCTATTTTTCAAACTTCAATCTGTGTCCCGCATTTTAACACTCCAGTAGTTTTAAGTGTAAGCCTAAGGGTCTGGGCCTAGCCTAAGGTTAACTTAGCTGCCTTTGTTCCGCAGAGTGAGACTACGCAATCGTCCAGGCATAGCGTACGATCGGGCTTAGGTTAGGCCTACCTGGAAATCTCATCAAATGTACTTTTTCCCCTTGTTCCTGTAATGTTTTGACAAGTTTCCGACATTGTGTTGATTTTCCAGAACGGTCGACTCCTTCGAGAATTATAAGTGCCCCTCGTCTAACCGACATTTTAACTGGTGTAATTAGGCCCAACTCATACATAAAAAAAAAGGACCTCAGTTTCTGAGAATCAATTTTACCAAAACAAATTCCCTCCCTTTTGTGGGGCTCTTAAAAAAAGAGCGCGAAACATTAACCAATAAGATTCGTCATATTTTAACGCAATATAGCCTGTGGTACCTTTTTCACTAAACTTTGTGTACCTTTTTTTGGAGAAGAATAAATCCCTTTTAAAAAATCAAATAAAACAGCTGATTATCAAATTCAAATTTACTGCAGCTCATGTATTTTATAGAGTGGCATATCGTGGGGAGGGGCATGCCCCTCCAAAAATTACTCGCTCCCCCAGTCATCCCCCCAAAAAAAAATCACTTGCAAGTAGTCAATAATAAGTAGTCACCTAAAATCACCTAATCAGCGCTCCTCAACTGACCATCGAGACCCTCCACTTCACCTTCGCGTCCCCCCTCCACCCACCATTATCAGCACCCCATTTCAAGACTTCTAGATACGCCACGATTTTATATATAGCAGTTCTCTGATACTTTTATTATTTAAAGAATTGATAAATGATTATAATCATAATTATTGCCATTAAAATTATTTATATGAGCCCCCAAAAATAAGATCTTAATTTGTTCCTGCAAAAAATGTGGTTTTTCTTTCCCATGTAAATTGTGCTTTTACTGTCTTTAATGAAATTTTAAAATAATTAACTAATAAAAAAATAACTTTGTAAATATTCATTCTGTAAATGGTCATTGAACTTTAATATATTTCCAATTCTTGCCACTTTTTTAACTTATTGTGTGACCTTTTGAGTGATTTTGTATTTTCTCCCTTTCCCTAAATCATTTTTTTATGCTTTATTTTTAAATTATATTATTGTAAATTCCTTTGTTTGAATTGTTTACAGTTGACTTTCCTTGTCATCCTTGGAATTGATTTCATTTGCATACACTAGAACCCCTATTAATGTGACATTCAGGTCCGAAAAAAGTTCTCCCTTAATAGGGGTGTAGCCTAAATAGGCCGGGGGTAGGCCGTAGTATTAATAGATACATTTAACTCACTTCACATCCAAAAATACTGTATTTAAAATTATTATGTCTGAATAAAATGAATGAATGAATAAAATTGTATTGAAATATTGGTGATGGTAGTAGTTGAACGTTCAATTTCACCCTCAACTATATTTTCACACACTCCAGGCCCATAGGCATTACGCCGACTGTTCTCCAGACAATTTTGATGATGGTTTACAATGTATTATAAAACAAAGAAGAATGATAAGGTTATCAAATACAGTATAACTAAACACTTGAAAAGTGATTTTATTAGCATTTCGGTTGAAATTTATGAATATGAAAAGTTTCATTGCCAATTACCCATGTAAAAATATGATTCTACGCAAGATATTCACGACAAAAACTAGAAGGCCCGTAACCCCTCTCTCTCTCTCCCTCTCTGATGAAACAAACACGCCCTCTTCCCTTGCATAAATAACCATCAAAATGATGATAAAATTCGCCACTTACATTATGCTAGTTTCTTCATTATGCCCTGATCCCACAACAACTCTTACCTCAATCCCTTCCCGGTTACCAAAGCACCCCTGAACCTCAACTGTCATAATCATGGACAAACGATAAAATCATTGCTACTACAACGATTTTAATGTTTTTCCATAATTATGACGTCATCTGATTTGATTTGTCAAAATATGTTGTTATCGCATAACTGATAAATCGTTATCAAATCGTTCTAGTGTAAAAACTTCACTTATTTCTTTTATTTTCTATATGAACAATTGCTTTTTAGCTTTTTTATCGTTATCGTTGAAGTATAAACAGGCCTTAAGGATGAATTTGATAGAACATCCAAAGGGACCAATAAAGCAAAAAGAAAAAACAAAACACAAGGAAATTAACAAAAGTGAGAAGTATAGAAATCCATTGAGAAATAGTAGAGAGCAGCTTAGCTCGGCTGGCTAAACTAGTGGTAGCCACTGTGTGTGTGCTGAACCGTGGAGATCTCTAGGTCCCCGGTTCAAATCCCATTGCTGCCTGCCCTTGTGTTGCAGCGAAAGTGCCCAAATACAAGTTACGATAGCTCACCGTCTTTCGGATGAGACATTTTTAAGCCGTTGGTCCCGTGTGCAATATGGCCCGTGTGCATCTTAAAGAACGCAGTACACTCTTCGGAAAAGAGTAGGGGATTGTCTCCCGGTGTACTGTCCAATCACCACCAGAAGGACCCCACTGGAAATAAGTCTTCGGACTTAGTGGGTTATCATGGGTCAGCATAAAATAAAATGAAAAATAATTCACGTCAAAACTAAATTTATTATCAATAGTTCATAAAAAGTAATTACTGTACAATATAATATACAAATATACATATATGAATTAAAACTCTAATTTGGAATTCTGCATAGTATTTTCAAAGGTGTATTTGTTTAAAAGCACCAAATATTTAGAACTGTTTGTCTAGCAACTGTCACTGTATAAAAGTCTACAAAATATATTACTGTACAATTAGTACAGAACAATCTAAAAAATTTCAAAGTTTAAGAAATCATAGGTAGCTACTATGATACCTATTAATTTTTCAAAAAATACAACTTTACTTAAAACTTTTCAAAGCATTTAATTTGGCATAATAGTAACTGGGTACCATTTACATTCACACAAACTGAATATAAAGTAACGTGAGGGAAAATTTATTAAGAGATATGCAACCGACATTTATACATAGGAAGACGGTTTCTTTAAAAATCAGTAACGCTAGGAAGTCAAATAATTTGGAAATTTGCCCAGAGAGGAAATGCCTATAAAAATAGCTCACAGACACAATTTACAAAAAACTTGTAAAATTGCCTAAATATGGCTTGAATGGAAAATATCAAGGGATGATCTTAGAAAAAAAAATAAAAGAAGAAAATAAAAAAAAAAAAAAAAAAAAAAAAAAAAAAAAAAAAATTAAAATAGCCTTGGAAAAATCTTTTGAATTATGTTTTAGTTTAAATTAATAAATTATACATTTCTATAAATAGAAACTCAAATTTAAATTCTAAAATATCCAAACTGACATAAATAGTTTTTTTTTTAAATTAAATAAAATATTTCATATATTAAAAGGATATTCATAGTATTTATCTCTCCCACACAAGTAGAATTTATAATCAGATCAGATACTTTAAAAAGTCATTCAATTTTTTTGAGGTAAGAAATATTATAATTAATATGTTTTTTCTACTTGTCTATCCCTCTCTTAAGCTCTGCTCACACTATGATATTTCATGTGACAAAACCTGTCGTTTGTCCATGGGTATGTTACAACATCATCATGCCCATAGGTGTGATGTCATCATCATGTCATATATAGGTGTGATGTCATCATCATCATGTCCATATATGGATGTGATGTCATCATCAATGTCCATATATGGGTGTGATATCATCATAATGTCCATATATGGGTGTGATATGTCATCATCATGCCCTTATATGGGTGTGATATGTCATCATCATGCCCATATATGGGTGTGATATGTCATCATCATGTCCATATATGGGTGTGATATGACATCATCATGCCCTTATATGGGTGTGATATCATCATCATGTCCATGGTTGATATGTCATCAGCATGCCCATATAAGGGTGTGATATGTCATCATCATGCCCATATAAGGGTGTGATATGTCATAATCATGTACATATATGGGTGTGATATCATCATCATGTCCATATATGGGTGTGGTACTGTATGTCATCATCATGTCCATACATGGGTGTGATATGTCATCATGCCCATATATATGTGAGATCATCATGTCCATATATGGGTGTGATGTTATCATCATGCCCATATGAGTGTGATATAATATCTTCATCCCATATATGGGCAAAACATACTAAACTGTCACATAAATATTTATAGTGTGGACAGAGCCTAGTTTTATACTATCCACCTGTCACACATAATAGAAAAGTACATGAACTACAAAAATATAATACAAAATGTGAACATTAAACATTATAATATATCTCTACAGAATCAAGTGTACAAAACATTAATAAACATATCTCCCCTCCCACACACTCAGAATCACATTTGGTGAAATGTACCATATTAAATAGTTTTCAATAGTATATTTTCATCTTTACAGAACAATGAAACAATGCTTAGTATAAGTAAATATGTTTTCCCAGTACATGTTGCTAAAACGAATGTTAATCGATGGTAAACAAGAGTAAACTGATTAGAAATGATAACACAGCACAGCACTAAACTCTGCAACTCTGTACAATATCAAATTTTCATTGACAAAAAACTGTTATATGCCCATATATAGTCATCATGCGCATACAACATCATATCATGAACATATTTAGCATTGTCGAATGTTTATGTCAATTAAAATTTGATAGTCTGGACAGGGCATTAAAAACAGTATTTTCAACACATACATACATTAACTTTAGTAGATTTACTTGATTTTAAGAACTGTCTATAATTACAATAGTATTATCTACAATCCACGAAAAGGATTCAAATAAATGAAAATAATAAATAATCGAATGCAACTTATCCACACATATAGATATAATTTAGTGTTTATATTTATAACAAAGTAAGATTTATTAATAATTTAAGAGTCATGCATATCATCTCACTTCATTTGAATGGATAACTATGTAATTGTATCCCTAGCTTGCTATTGAATTGTATTTAAACTATGAGATAATAATAATTCTGAATAAATTTAAGCTCAACTGTTTGTCTTCACACAAATACAGCTTCTTTAAAATAACTGAATAATTTATACCATTGCAATACTATGGTTTTAGAAGTTGTTCAAAACTTACAAAGACACCAGCACGGTTTGGCGTTCTGCCACAGAAGCCGGACAGGAAGGTGACAGCCTGCCTGATTGATTGACTGAATTAATGAACACATATGACAATTATTACAAGCTTAAATGTTTAGTGTCTCCATAATGAATGGTTTATTACAATTAATACACTGAAGTTAATAATTGATAAATTAATACTAATGAAGATGGCCATGAAAAAGTTACATAAACACTACTTAATTACAAGAGTAGTTAATAAACATACTTGTTTGTGTTTTTATATGAATTTGTTTATCAAAATTTAATTTAATAATTAATAAATTAATACCATATGTATTTCATAACCTGGCACAAAAAAACAAAATATAAGTCTTCATATTAAAGAAGCAGTCGACCGGATTTTTGGTTGAGAGCACTGGAGAAAAATAAACTAATTCAAAAGGATGTTGGAATTATATTTGGAAGATTGTCAAAGTTGGTGCCCCGGATTTTTGGGCCACAAAAATATGAAAATACTGTAGTATTAAATGTTTCCAGTTCTTACTGGCCTGTGTCAGTCAACGAATACAGTAACAACACAGAGGTGAAGGGTCATTTCCAAACTAGCCACTACGGATATGATTAAGAAACATCTTAAACCTGATTTACACGAGATAAAATATTACATGGAACAAGTGCCAAAACATTACACGAATATCTTCATACAGAATATAACTACATCATCTTCATATGAGCAAATGCAAACCTTGCTAAAATTTGGTATAATTTACACACAGGCAATAAGGACGTTACACGCTAATCTTCCATAGATATACAATACATTCACACAGATAAAATTTAGCAGCAGACATCGGCTAAAACCTGCATGTAACATTTTCTATCATGTGATTTAGTAGAAACTCCCAACTTCAATTGGCTTCTTACTTTTTTACTTTTCTGCCTTACTGTTTTTTTCAATGATTAAGTTTTAAGTTTTATATTGTTTTAAGGGGGATGAAGGTACTTACAATATTCTTTCTGAAAATAAAGGGTAAAGTTCAGTTTTATTTGTGGGGAAGGACAACATTTGAATTATCAGGGAAGGAGGGAGTTGGGGATTAATTAAAAATGTTTGAGTTGGTTTTAAGTGTTAGTTGTTCTTGAAATTTGATGTATCTTGTTAAATCATTCATCTTTAAGTATTGTGTTTTGGACGTTCCTTTGTTTTTTTGTACCACTGACGTAAAATATTATTATCTTAGAATATAAAGGATAATTTTATAATACAAAGGATAACAAAATCTAATATGATGATCGGTGTCAGAGGGTGAAAGTTGAGTTGAAAAAATGTCTCCCAGACACGGCACTGTCACTTCCAGACAGCCTTTCGAGAAGTTTGAGATTGTCTTGTTTCACTTGGTACACTCATTCGTTCGTTTTTTGTCACATCAATTCCAGATGGTCTTTTAACAGAATTGAGTTTTTCTGGTGGTACGCTCCCTCGTTGATTTCTTGTCCGCGTTTTTGCCTCTGGCCCTGATGTCTTTACAGGCTTGCTTTTGGATATTCTTGTGATTTTATGGTCTTTCTGGACCACTGAGTTGAAATTCTACAAGTTAAAAAAATAGATTCAAAGACTAAAACAATGATTATTGGGTTGGGTTGGTAAGCTTTTGAGCTAGAGTGTTCATCATTATTATCAATCTTAGACAACTTAGATAATATTGTTAAATTTGTTGCTTGCCCAATTTGCTTGATCGTTCTTTTCTCCGTTGTTGCCGTTGTAATTGTAAATGTACATGTTTGGCTGAATGAAGAATGAAAGAATTATGAGCATCCATAAATGTTTAGTGGATAAAGAAATGTATGAAAGAAAATTTAGTTTAGAAATGCATTTTAACTGTGATTTGATAATCTATATATTTACTTAACACGTCTTTTTGTTTTATGAACTAACACAATCTGCTTTCATTGTGTTAGTTTGTGGTATAAGCTACGATATATTTAAATGTTTTTTTTTCCCTTTATTTTTGGTTTTGTTTATTAGGAAATTTAATTTTCTACAATTTGTCAAACAAAATTGACTTTTTGACACATAGATTTTTCAAAATATAAGAACTATGATGTTAAATAATCTTTAATAATACAATACACTTTAGCTAAACATTAAGACTTAATATTTGTGAGGTCTCACTACAAAATGAGTCTCATCGTTAGAAAATCAAAAAATGAGTTACTATTACATTTTGGTAGATCACATTATAAGCTTTAATTTGGTCTTTGAATGGCTTCCCTAGGATAAGTAGATCCAGAGGTGTTAGCATTTAAAGTTTAGGTGTATGAGAACCAGGTTTTGAGAAAATCGGCCTCAAAGATAAACTAACCTGTACAAATAATAGGACTAGAAGTACAGAATATGCGAAGAGAACACTGTTTTAGTAAGAAAATTCACTTAAAAAGTACACAATCATAAAATATAAAGATCAAGTTATTCAAAAACATTAAAATCAAAATTTTGTAAAAATGCTGCCTTTGACCTATTTTGGTGAATATCTCAATATGATTTCACCAACGATGCGTCTCATTTCGTGGTGAGACATCACATTTAGCATGACACACTTCATGACCTGAAGTTAAAATCTGTCTTTCATTTTCCATTTTACTAGCAGTTCACAAGGCAGGGGTTTCCTTAAATAGTAAGTAGTAAGTATGAATCACAAGTTTTCTAGGGTTAAGGTTATGATAGCTAACTGTGCAAGGTAAAGTAATGTTCAGTTTCTATAAAGTTTTTACTTGAAGTATTATCTCAAAATATACTACAGATAGCTGCTGGTGTCCTTTTGGCAAGGTCTGTTTAATTCATTCAGTTTAACCTTTGTTGTTAACTCTTACGATGATGCAAAAAAGCATTCACTACTATATACAGTATAGATTTATTTCTATTCACCTAGGGATATAAATGCAAATGTAAAATGTTCAGTGCTAATGCAGAATGTACTGGGTCCTTGGATAATGTACGTACAGCCACTGCAAAATCAGAAATACCCCTCGTGAATGGACATGTAATGTGGGGATATAAAATTATCATTATTAATATTAATTAGTTTTTATATACATATTATATATTGCTATATATATATATATATATATATTTATATTTATATATAT